>NC_134362.1:210812228-210849728 GCF_048569485.1 Anomaloglossus baeobatrachus
ACACTGAGCACAAGAACTTACAATCTATGAGGAGAGAGGACACTGAGCACAAGAGCTTACACTCTATGAGGAGAGGACACTGAGCACAAGAGCTTACAATCTATGAGGAGAGGACACTGAGCACAAGAGCGTACAATCTATGAGGAGAGGAGGACACTGATCACAAGAGCTTACAATCTATGAGGAGAGGAGGACACTGATCACAAGAGCTTACAATCTATGAGGAGAGAGGACACTGAGCACAAGAGCTTACAATCTATGAGGAGAGAGGACACTGAGCACAAGAGCTTACAATCTATGAGGAGAGGAGGACACTGAGCACAAGAGCTTACAATCTATGAGGAGAGAGGAGGACACTTAGCACAAGAGCTTACAATCTATGAGGAGAGAGGACACTGAGCACAAGAGCTTACAATCTATGAGGAGAGGAGGACACTGAGCAAAAGAGCTTACAATCTATGAGGAGAGGAGGACACTGATCACAAGAGCTTACACTCTATGAGGAGAGGAGGACACTGAGCACAAGAGCTTACAATCTATGAGGAGAGGAGGACACTGAGCACAAGAGCTTACAATCTATGAGGAGAGGACACTGAGCACAAGAGCTTACACTCTATGAGGAGAGAGGACACTGATCACAAGAGCTTACACTCTATGAGGAGAGGAGGACACTGAGCACAAGAGCTTACAATCTATGAGGAGAGAGGACACTGAGCACAAGAGCTTACAATCTATGAGGAGAGGAGGACACTGAGCACAAGAGCTTACAATCTATGAGGAGAGAGGAGGACACTTAGCACAAGAGCTTACAATCTATGAGGAGAGAGGACACTGAGCACAAGAGTTTACAATCTATGAGGAGAGAGGAGGACACTTAGCACAAGAGCTTACAATCTATGAGGAGAGGAGGACACTGATCACAAGAGCTTACAATCTATGAGGAGAGGAGGACACTGAGCACAATAGCTTACAATGTATGAGGAGAGAGGACACTGATCACAAGAGCTTACAATCTATGAGGAGAGGAGGACACTGAGCACAAGAGCTTACAATCTATGAGGAGAGAGGACACTGAGCACAAGAGCTTACAATCTATGAGGAGAGAGGACACTGAGCACAAGAGCTTACAATCTATGAGGAGAGGAGGACACTGAGCACAAGAGCTTACAATCTATGAGGAGAGAGGAGGACACTTAGCACAAGAGCTTACAATCTATGAGGAGAGAGGACACTGAGCACAAGAGTTTACAATCTATGAGGAGAGAGGAGGACACTTAACACAAGAGCTTACAATCTATGAGGAGAGAGGACACTGAGCACAAGAGCTTACAATCTATGAGGAGAGGAGGACACTGAGCACAAGAGCTTACAATCTATGAGGAGAGAGGAGGACACTTAGCACAAGAGCTTACAATCTATGAGGAGAGAGGACACTGAGCACAAGAGTTTACAATCTATGAGGAGAGAGGAGGACACTTAGCACAAGAGCTTACAATCTATGAGGAGAGAGGACACTGAGCACAAGAGCTTACACTCTATGAGGAGAGGAGGACACTGATCACAAGAGCTTACACTCTATGAGGAGAGGAGGACACTGAGCACAAGAGCTTACAATCTATGAGGAGAGGAGGACACTGAGCACAAGAGCTTACAATCTATGAGGAGAGGAGGACACTGAGCAAAAGAGCTTACAATCTATGAGGAGAGGAGGACTCTGATCACAAGAGCTTACACTCTATGAGGAGAGGAGGACACTGAGCACAAGAGCTTACAATCTATGAGGAGAGGAGGACACTGAGCACAAGAGCTTACACTCTATGAGGAGAGAGGACACTGATCACAAGAGCTTACACTCTATGAGGAGAGAGGACACTGAGCACAAGAGCGTACAATCTATGAGGAGAGGAGGACACTGATCACAAGAGCTTACAATCTATGAGGAGAGGAGGACACTGAGCACAATAGCTTACAATCTATGGGGAGAGGACACTGATCACAAGAGCTTACAATCTATGAGGAGAGGAGGACACTGAGCACAATAGCTTACAATGTATGAGGAGAGAGGACACTGAGCACAAGAGCTTACAATCTATGAGGAGAGAGGACACTGAGCACAAGAGCTTACAATCTATGAGGAGAGGAGGACACTGATCACAAGAGCTTACACTCTATGAGGAGAGGAGGACACTGATCACAAGAGCTTACAATCTATGGGGAGAGAGGAGGACACTTAGCACAAGAGCTTCCAATCTATGAGGAGAGGAGGACACTGAGCAAAAGAGCTTACAATCTATGAGGAGAAGAGGACACTGATCACAAGAGCTTACACTCTATGAGGAGAGGAGGACACTGAGCACAAGAGCTTACAATCTATGAGGAGAGGAGGACACTGAGCACAAGAGCTTACAATCTATGAGGAGAGGAGGACACTGAGCAAAAGAGCTTACAATCTATGAGGAGAGGAGGACACTGATCACAAGAGCTTACACTCTATGAGGAGAGGAGGACACTGAGCACAAGAGCTTACAATCTATGAGGAGAGGAGGACACTGAGCACAAGAGCTTACAATCTATGAGGAGAGGACACTGAGCTCAAGAGCTTACACTCTATGAGGAGAGAGGACACTGATCACAAGAGCTTACACTCTATGAGGAGAGAGGACACTGAGCACAAGAGCTTACAATCTATGAGGAGAGGAGGACACTGATCACAAGAGCTTACACTCTATGAGGAGAGAGGAGGACACTGAGCACAAGAGCTTACAATCTATGAGGAGAGAGGAGGACACTGATCACAAGAGCTTACAATCTATGAGGAGAGAGGAGGACACTGAGCACAAGAGCTTACAATCTATGAGGAGAGGAGGACGTTGATCACAAGAGCTTACACTCTATGAGGAGAGGACACTGAGCACAAGAGCTTACACTCTATGAGAAGAGAGGACACTGAGCACAAGAGCTTACAATCTATGAGGAGAGGAGGACACTGAGCACAAGAGCTTACACTCTATGAGGAGAGGACACTGAGCACAAGAGCTTACAATCTATGAGGAGAGAGGAGGACAATGAGCACAAGAGCTTACAATCTATGAGGAGAGAGGAGGACACTGAGCACAAGAGCTTACACTCTATGAGGAGAGGACACTGATCACAAGAGCTTACACTCTATGAGGAGAGAGGAGGACAATGAGCACAAAAGCTTACAATCTATGAGGAGAGGAGGACACTGAGCACAAGAGCTTACAGTCTATGAGGAGAGAGGAGGACAATGAGCACAAGAGGTTACACTCTATGAGGAGAGGAGGACACTGATCACAAGAGCTTACAATCTATGAGGAGAGGAGGACACTGAGCACAAGAGCTTCCAATCTATGAGGAGAGAGGAGGACACTGAGCACAAGAGCTTACACTCTATGAGGAGAGATGACACTGAGCACAAGAGCTTACAATCTATGAGGAGAGAGGACACTGAGCACAAGAGCTTACAATCTATGAGGAGAGAGGAGGACACTGAGCACAAGAGCTTACAATCTATGAGGAGAGGAGGACACTGATCACAAGAGCTTCCAATCTATGAGGAGAGATGACACTGAGCACAAGAGCTTACAATCTATGAGGAGAGAGGACACTGAGCACAAGAGCTTACAATCTATGAGGAGAGGAGGACACTGAGCACAAGAGCTTCCAATCTATGAGGAGAGAGGACACTGAGCACAAGAGCTTACAGTCTATGAGGAGAGAGGAGGACACTGAGCACAAGAGCTTACAATCTATGAGGAGAGGAGGACACTGATCACAAGAGCTTACAATCTATGAGGAGAGATGACACTGAGCACAAGAGCTTCCAATCTATGAGGAGAGAGGACACTGAGCACAAGAGCTTACAATCTATGAGGAGAGAGGCCACTGATCACAAGAGCTTACACTCTATGAGGAGAAGACACTGAGCACAAGAGCTTACAATCTATGAGGAGAGAGGACCCTGAGCACAAGAGCTTACAATCTATGAGGAGAGGACACTGAGCACAAGAGCTTACAATCTATGAGGAGAGAGGACACTGAGCACAAGAGCTTACAATCTATGAGGAGAGAGGACACTGAGCACAAGAGCTTACACTCTATGAGGAGAAGACACTGAGCACAAGAGCTTACAATCTATGAGGAGAGAGGACACTGAGCACAAGAGCTTCCAATCTATGAGGAGAGAGGAGGACACTGAGCACAAGAGCTTACAATCTATGAGGAGAGAGGACACTGAGCACAAGAGCTTACACTCTATGAGGAGAGAGGACACTGAGCACAAGAGCTTCCAATCTTTGAGGAGAGAGGACACTGAGCACAAGAGCTTACACTCTATGAGGAGAGAGGACACTGAGCACAAGAGCTTCCAATCTTTGAGGAGAGAGGACACTGAGCACAAGAGCTTACAATCTATGAGGAGAGAGGAGGACACTGAGCACAAGAGCTTACAATCTATGAGGAGAGGAGGACACTGAGCACAAGAGCTTACACTCTATGAGGAGAGATGACATTGAGCACAAGAGCTTACAATCTATGGGGAGAGGACACTGAGCACAAGAGCTTACAATCTATGAGGAGAGAGGAGGACACTGAGCACAAGAGCTTACAATCTATGGGGAGAGGACACTGAGCACAAGAGCTTACAATCTATGAGGAGAGGAGGACACTGAGCACAAGAGCTTACAATCTATGAGGAGAGAGGACACTGAGCACAAGAGCTTACAATCTATGAGGAGAGAGGAGGACACTGAGCACAAGAGCTTACAATCTATGAGGAGAGGAGGACACTGAGCACAAGAGCTTACACTCTATGAGGAGAGATGACACTGAGCACAAGAGCTTACAATCTATGAGGAGAGAGGAGGACACTGATCACAAGAGCTTACAATCTATGAGGAGAGAGGACACTGAGCACAAGAGCTTCCAATCTATGAGGAGAGAGGAGGACACTGAGCACAAGAGCTTACACTCTATGAGGAGAGAGGACACTGAGCACAAGAGCTTACACTCTATGAGGAGAGAGGACACTGAGCACAAGAGCTTCCAATCTTTGAGGAGAGAGGACACTGAGCACAAGAGCTTACAATCTATGAGGAGAGAGGAGGACACTGAGCACAAGAGCTTACAATCTATGAGGAGAGGAGGACACTGAGCACAAGAGCTTACACTCTATGAGGAGAGATGACACTGAGCACAAGAGCTTACAATCTATGAGGAGAGAGGACACTGAGCACAAGAGCTTACAATCTATGAGGAGAGGAGGACACTGAGCACAAGAGCTTACACTCTATGAGGAGAGATGACACTGAGCACAAGAGCTTACAATCTATGAGGAGAGAGGAGGACACTGATCACAAGAGCTTACAATCTATGAGGAGAGAGGACACTGAGCACAAGAGCTTCCAATCTATGAGGAGAGAGGACACTGAGCACAAGAGCTTACACTCTATGAGGAGAGATGACACTGAGCACAAGAGCTTACAATCTATGAGGAGAGAGGACACTGATCACAAGAGCTTACAATGTATGAGGAGAGAGGACACTGAGCACAAGAGCTTACAATCTATGAGGAGAGATGACACTGAGCACAAGAGCTTACAATCTATGAGGAGAGGACACTGAGCACAAGAGCTTACAATCTATGAGGAGAGGACACTGAGCACAAGAGCTTACAATCTATGAGGAGAGAGGACACTGATCACAAGAGCTTACACTCTATGAGGAGAGGAGGACACTGATCACAAGAGCTTACAATGTATGAGGAGAGAGGACACTGAGCACAAGAGCTTACAATCTATGAGGAGAGATGACACTGAGCACAAGAGCTTACAATCTATGAGGAGAGGACACTGAGCACAAGAGCTTACAATCTATGAGGAGAGGACACTGAGCACAAGAGCTTACAATCTATGAGGAGAGAGGACACTGATCACAAGAGCTTACAATCTATGAGGAGAGAGGACACTGAGCACAAGAGCTTACAATCTATGAGGAGAGGAGGACACTGAGCACAAGAGCTTACACTCTATGAGGAGAGGAGGACACTGAGCACAAGAGCTTACAATCTATGAGGAGAGGAGGACACTGAGCACAAGAGCTTACACTCTATGAGGAGAGGAGGACACTGAGCACAAGAGCTTACAATCTATGAGGAGAGGAGGACACTGAGCACAAGAGCTTACACTCTATGAGGAGAGGAGGACACTGAGCACAAGAGCTTACAATCTATGAGGAGAGGAGGACACTGAGCACAAGAGCTTACACTCTATGAGGAGAGGAGGACACTGATCACAAGAGCTTACAATCTATGAGGAGAGGAGGACACTGAGCACAAGAGCTTACAATCTTTGAGAGAGGACACTGAGCACAAGAGCTGACAATCTATGAGGAGAGAGGACACTCAGCACAAGAGCTTACACTCTATGAGGAGAGAGGACACTGAGCACAAGAGCTTTCACTCTATGAGGAGAGAAGACACTGAGCACAAGAGCTTACAATCTATGAGGAGAGGACACTGAGCACAAGAGCTTACAATCTATGAGGAGAGAGGAGGACACTGAGCACAAGAGCTTACACTCTATGAGGAGAGAGGACACTGAGCACAAGAGCTTACACTCTATGAGGAGAGAGGACACTGATCACAAGAGCTTACAATCTATGAGGAGAGATGACACTGAGCACAAGAGCTTACAATCTATGAGGAGAGGAGGACACTGAGCACAAGAGCTTACACTCTATGAGGAGAGAGGAGGACACTGAGCACAAGAGCTTACACTCTATGAGGAGAGGGGACACTGAGCACAAGAGCTTACAATCTATGAGGAGAGAGGACACTGAGCACAAGAGCTTACACTCTATGAGGAGAGAGGACACTGATCACAAGAGCTTACAATCTATGAGGAGAGAGGACACTGAGCACAAGAGCTTACAATCTATGAGGAGAGAGGACACTGAGCACAAGAGCTTACAATCTATGAGGAGAGAGGACACTGAGCACAAGAGCTTACACTCTATGAGGAGAGAGGACACTGATCAAAAGAGCTTACAATCTATGAGGAGAGAGGACACTGAGCACAAGAGCTTACAATCTATGAGGAGAGAGGACACTGAGCACAAGAGCTTACAATCTATGAGGAGAGGAGGACACTGAGCACAAGAGCTTACAATCTATGAGGAGAGAGGAGGACACTGAGCACAAGAGCTTACACTCTATGAGGAGAGAGGAGGACACTGAGCATAAGAGCTTCCAATCTATGAGGAGAGGACACTGAGCACAAGAGCTTACAATCTATGAGGAGAGGAGGACACTGAGCACAAGAGCTTACACTCTATGAGGAGAGAGGAGGACACTGAGCACAAGAGCTTACACTCTATGAGGAAAGGAGGACACTGAGCACAAGAGCTTACACTCTATGAGGAGAGAGGACACTGATCACAAGAGCTTGCACTCTATGAGGAGAGGAGGACACTGAGCACAAGAGCTTACACTCTATGAGGAAAGGAGGACACTGAGCACAAGAGCTTACACTCTATGAGGAGAGAGGACACTGATCACAAGAGCTTGCACTCTACGAGGAGAGGAGGACACTGAGCACAAGAGCTTACACTCTATGAGGAGAGGAGGACACTGAGCACAAGAGCTTACACTCTATGAGGAGAAGAGGACACTGATCACAAGAGCTTACAATCTATGAGGAGAGGAGGACACTGAGCACAAGAGCTTACAATCTATAAGGAGAGAGGACACTGATCACAAGAGCTTACACTCTATGAGGAGAGGAGGACACTGATCACAAGAGCTTGCACTCTACGAGGAGAGGAGGACACTGAGCACAAGATCTTACAATCTATGAGGAGAGGAGGACACTGAGCACAAGAGCTTACACTCTATGAGGAGAGAGGACACTGATCACAAGAGCTTACAATCTATGAGGAGAGGAGGACACTGAGCACAAGAGCTTACAGTCTATGAGGAGAGAGGAGGACAATGAGCACAAGAGCTTACACTCTATGAGGAGAGAGGAGGACACTGAGCACAATAGCTTACAATCTATGAGGAGAGGAGGACACTAAGCACAAGAGCTTACAATCTATGAGGAGAGGAGGACACTGAGCACAAGAGCTTACAATCTATGAGGAGAGGAGGACACTAAGCACAAGAGCTTACAATCTATGAGGAGAGGAGGACACTGAGCACAAGAGCTTACAATCTATGAGGAGAGAGGAGGACACTGAGCACAAGAGCTTACACTCTATGAGGAGAGAGGAGGACACTGATCACAAGAGCTTACAATCTAAGAGGAGAGGAGGATACTGATCACAAGAGCTTACACTCTATGAGGAGAGAGGAGGACACTGAGCACAAGAGCTTACAATCTATGAGGAGAGAGGAGGACACTGATCACAAGAGCTTACAATTTATGAGGAGAGGAGGACACTGAGCACAAGAGCTTACACTCTATGAGGAGAGGACACTGATCACAAGAGCTTACACTCTATGAGGAGAGAGGAGGACACTGAGCACAAGAGCTTACAATCTATGAGGAGAGGGGACACTGAGCACAAGAGCTTACAATCTATGAGGAGAGGGGACACTGATCACAAGAGCTTACACTCTATGAGGAGAGAGGACACTGAGCACAAGAGCTTCCAATCTATGAGGAGAGGAGGACACTGAACACAAGAGCTTACAATCTATGAGGAGAGGAGGACACTGAGCACAAGAGCTTACAATCTATGAGGAGAGGAGGACACTGAGCACAAGAGCTTACAATCTATGAGGAGAGAGGAGGACACTGAGCACAAGAGCTTACAATCTATGAGGAGAGGAGAACACTGAGCACAAGAGCTTACACTCTATGAGGAGAGAGGACACTGAGCACAAGAGCTTACAATCAATAAGGAGAGAGGAGGACACTGAGCACAAGAGCTTACAATCTATGAGGAGAGAGGACAGTGAGCACAAGAGCTTACAATCTATGAGGAGAAAGGTGGACACTGAGCACAAGAGCTTACACTCTATGAGGAGAGGACACTGAGCACAAGAGCTTACAATCTATGAGGAGAGGAGGACACTGAGCACAAGAGCTTACAATCTATGAGGAGAGGAGGACACTGAGCACAAGAGCTTACAATCTATGAGGAGAGGAGGACACTGAGCAGAAGAGCTTACAATCTATAAGGAGAGAGGAGGACACTGAGCACAAGAGCTTACAATCTATGAGGAGAGAGGACAGTGAGCACAAGAGCTTACAATCTATGAGGAGAAAGGTGGACACTGAGCACAAGAGCTTACACTCTATGAGGAGAGGACACTGAGCGCAAGAGCTTACAATCTATGAGGAGAGGAGGACACTGAGCACAAGAGCTTACAATCTATGAGGAGAGGAGGACACTGAGCACAAGAGCTTACAATCTATGAGGAGAGAGGACACTGAGCACAAGAGCTTACAATCTATGAGGAGAGGAGGAGACTGATCACAAGAGCTTCCAATCTATGAGGAGAGGAGGACACTGAGCACAAGAGCTTACAATCTATGAGGAGAGGACACTGAGCACAAGAGCTTACAATCTATGAGGAGAGAGGACACTGATCACAAGAGCTTACAATCTATGAGGAGAGAGGACACTGATCACAAGAGCTTACACTCTATGAGGAGAGAGGACACTGATCACAAGACCTTACACTCTATGAGGAGAGAGGACACTGATCACAAGAGCTTACAATCTATGAGGAGAGATGACACTGAGCACAAGAGCTTACAATCTATGAGGAGAGAGGACACTGAGCACAAGAGCTTACAATCTATGAGGAGAGGAGGACACTGAGCACAAGAGCTTACAATCTATGAGGAGAGGACACTGAGCACAAGAGCTTACAATCTATGAGGAGAGAGGACACTGAGCACAAGAGCTTACAATCTATGAGGAGAGGAGGACACTGAGCACAAGAGCTTACACTCTATGAGGAGAGGAGGACACTGAGCACAAGAGCTTACAATCTATGAGGAGAGAGGAGGACACTGAGCACAAGAGCTTACACTCTATGAGGAGAGAGGAGGACACTGATCACAAGAGCTTACAATCTAAGAGGAGAGGAGGATACTGATCACAAGAGCTTACACTCTATGAGGAGAGAGGAGGACACTGAGCACAAGAGCTTACAATCTATGAGGAGAGAGGAGGACACTGATCACAAGAGCTTACAATTTATGAGGAGAGGAGGACACTGAGCACAAGAGCTTACACTCTATGAGGAGAGGACACTGATCACAAGAGCTTACACTCTATGAGGAGAGAGGAGGACACTGAGCACAAGAGCTTACAATCTATGAGGAGAGGGGACACTGAGCACAAGAGCTTACAATCTATGAGGAGAGGGGACACTGATCACAAGAGCTTACACTCTATGAGGAGAGAGGACACTGAGCACAAGAGCTTCCAATCTATGAGGAGAGGAGGACACTGAACACAAGAGCTTACAATCTATGAGGAGAGGAGGACACTGAGCACAAGAGCTTACAATCTATGAGGAGAGGAGGACACTGAGCACAAGAGCTTACAATCTATGAGGAGAGAGGAGGACACTGAGCACAAGAGCTTACAATCTATGAGGAGAGGAGAACACTGAGCACAAGAGCTTACACTCTATGAGGAGAGAGGACACTGAGCACAAGAGCTTACAATCTATAAGGAGAGAGGAGGACACTGAGCACAAGAGCTTACAATCTATGAGGAGAGAGGACAGTGAGCACAAGAGCTTACAATCTATGAGGAGAAAGGTGGACACTGAGCACAAGAGCTTACACTCTATGAGGAGAGGACACTGAGCACAAGAGCTTACAATCTATGAGGAGAGGAGGACACTGAGCACAAGAGCTTACAATCTATGAGGAGAGGAGGACACTGAGCACAAGAGCTTACAATCTATGAGGAGAGGAGGACACTGAGCAGAAGAGCTTACAATCTATAAGGAGAGAGGAGGACACTGAGCACAAGAGCTTACAATCTATGAGGAGAGAGGACAGTGAGCACAAGAGCTTACAATCTATGAGGAGAAAGGTGGACACTGAGCACAAGAGCTTACACTCTATGAGGAGAGGACACTGAGCACAAGAGCTTACAATCTATGAGGAGAGGAGGACACTGAGCACAAGAGCTTACAATCTATGAGGAGAGGAGGACACTGAGCACAAGAGCTTACAATCTATGAGGAGAGAGGACACTGAGCACAAGAGCTTACAATCTATGAGGAGAGGAGGAGACTGATCACAAGAGCTTCCAATCTATGAGGAGAGGAGGACACTGAGCACAAGAGCTTACAATCTATGAGGAGAGGACACTGAGCACAAGAGCTTACAATCTATGAGGAGAGAGGACACTGATCACAAGAGCTTACAATCTATGAGGAGAGAGGACACTGATCACAAGAGCTTACAATCTATGAGAGGAGGACACTGAGCACAAGAGCTTACACTCTATGAGGAGAGAGGACACTGAGCACAAGAGCTTACAATCTATGAGGAGAGAGGACACTGAGCACAAGAGCTTACAATCTATGAGGAGAGGAGGACACTGAGCACAAGAGCTTACAATCTATGAGGAGAGATGACACTGAGCACAAGAGCTTACAATCTATGAGGAGAGAGGACACTGAGCACAAGAGCTTACAATCTATGAGGAGAGAGGACACTGAGCACAAGAGCTTACAATCTATGAGGAGAGGAGGACACTGAGCACAAGAGCTTACAATCTATGAGGAGAGGACACTGAGCACAAGAGCTTACAATCTATGAGGAGAGAGGACACTGAGCACAAGAGCTTACAATCTATGAGGAGAGAGGACACTGAGCACAAGAGCTTACACTCTATGAGGAGAGGAGGACACTGATCACAAGAGCTTACAATCTATGAGGAGAGGACACTGAGCACAAGAGCTTACAATCTATGAGGAGAGAGGACACTGAGCACAAGAGCTTACAATCTATGAGGAGAGGAGGACACTGAGCACAAGAGCTTACACTCTATGAGGAGAGGACACTGAGCACAAGAGCTTACAATCTATGAGGAGAGGACACTGAGCACAAGAGCTTACAATCTATGAGGAGAGGAGGACACTGAGCACAAGAGCTTACACTCTATGAGGAGAGAGGACACTGAGCACAAGAGCTTACAATCTATGAGGAGAGGAGGACACTGAGCACAACAGCTTCCAATCTATGAGGAGAGGACACTGATCACAAGAGCTTACAATCTATGAGGAGAGGAGGACACTGAGCACAAGAGCTTACAATCTATGAGGAGAGAGGACACTGAGCACAAGAGCTTACACTCTATGAGGAGAGGACACTGAGCACAAGAGCTTACAATCTATGAGGAGAGAGGACACTGAGCACAAGAGCTTACAATCTATGAGAGGAGGACACTGATCACAAGAGCTTACAATCTATAAGGCGAGAGGAGGACACTGAGCACAAGAGCTTACACTCTATGAGGAGAGAGGACACTGATCACAAGAGCTTGCACTCTATGAGGAGAGGAGGACACTGAGCACAGGAGCTTACACTCTATGAGGAGAGGAGGACACTGATCACAAGAGCTTACAATCTATGAGGAGAGGAGGACACTGAGCACAAGAGCTTACAATCTATGAGGAGAGAGGACACTGAGCACAAGAGCTTACAATCTATGAGGAGAGAGGAGGACACTGAGCACAAGAGCTTACACTCTATGAGGAGAGGAGGACACTGAGCACAAGAGCTTACACTCTATGAGGAGAGAGGAGGACACTGAGCACAAGAGCTTCCAATCTATGAGGAGAGAGGACACTGAGCACAAGAGCTTACAATCTATGAGGAGAGGAGGACACTGAGCACAAGAGCTTACAATCTATGAGGAGAGGAGGACACTGAGCACAAGAGCTTACACTCTATGAGGAGAGGAGGACACTGAGCACAAGAGCTTACACTCTATGAGGAGAGGAGGACACTGAGCACAAGAGCTTACAATCTATGAGGAGAGAGGAGGACACTGAGCACAAGAGCTTACACTCTATGAGGAGAGGACACTGAGCACAAGAGCTTACAATCTATGAGGAGAGAGGAGGACACTGATCACAAGAGCTTACAATTTATGAGGAGAGGAGGACACTGAGCACAAGAGCTTACAATCTATGAGGAGAGAGGGGGACACTGATCACAAGAGCTTACAATTTATGAGGAGAGAGGACACTGATCACAAGAGCTTACACTCTGTGAGGAGAGGAGGACACTGAGCACAAGAGCTTACAATCTATGAGGAGAGGACACTGATCACAAGAGCTTACACTCTATGAGGAGAGGAGGACACTGATCACAAGAGCTTACACTCTATGAGGAGAGAGGACACTGAGCACAAGAGCTTCCAATCTATGAGGAGAGGAGGACACTGAGCACAAGAGCTTACAATCTATGAGGAGAGAGGACACTGAGCACAAGAGCTTACAATTTATGAGGAGAGAGGACACTGAGCACAAGAGCTTACAATCTATGAGGAGAGGAGGACACTGAGCACAAGAGCTTACAATCTATGAGGAGAGAGGAGGACACTGAGCACAAGAGCTTCCAATCTATGAGGAGAGGAGGACACTGAGCACAAGAGCTTACAATCTATGAGGAGAGAGGACACTGAGCACAAGAGCTTACAATTTATGAGGAGAGAGGACACTGAGCACAAGAGCTTACAATCTATGAGGAGAGAGGGGGACATTGAGCACAAGAGCTTACAATCTATGAGGAGAGGAGGACACTGATCACAAGAGCTTACACTCTGTGAGGAGAGGAGGACACTGAGCACAAGAGCTTACAATCTATGAGGAGAGGACACTGATCACAAGAGCTTACACTCTATGAGGAGAGGAGGACACTGATCACAAGAGCTTACACTCTATGAGGAGAGAGGACACTGAGCACAAGAGCTTACAATCTATGAGGAGAGGAGGACACTGAGCACAAGAGCTTACACTCTATGAGGAGAGAGGAGGACACTGAGCACAAGAGCTTCCAATCTATGAGGAGAGGACACTGAGCACAAGAGCTTACACTCTATGAGGAGAGAGGAGGACACTGAGCACAAGACCTTACAATCTATAAGGAGAGAGGAGGACACTGAGCACAAGAGCTTACACTCTATGAGGAGAGAGGACACTGATCACAAGAGCTTACACTCTATGAGAGAGGACACTGAGCACAAGAGCTTACAATCTATGAGGAGAGGAGGACACTGAGCACAAGAGCTTACACTCTATGAGGAGAGAGGAGGACACTGAGCACAAGAGCTTCCAATCTATGAGGAGAGGACACTGAGCACAAGAGCTTACAATCTATGAGGAGAGGAGGACACTGAGCACAAGAGCTTACACTCTATGAGGAGAGAGGAGGACACTGAGCACAAGAGCTTACAATCTATGAGGAGAGAGGACACTGATCACAAGAGCTTACAATCTATGAGGAGAGAGGACACTGAGCACAAGAGCTTACAATCTATGAGGAGAGGAGGACACTGAGCACAAGAGCTTACACTCTATGAGGAGAGAGGACACTGAGCACAAGAGCTTACAATCTATGAGGAGAGGAGGACACTGAGCACAAGAGCTTACACTCTATGAGGAGAGAGGACACTGATCACAAGAGCTTACACTCTATGAGGAGAGAGGACACTGATCACAAGAGCTTACACTCTATGAGGAGAGAGGACACTGAGCACAAGAGCTTACAATCTATGAGGAGAGGAGGACACTGAGCACAAGAGCTTCCAATCTATGAGGAAAGGACACTGAGCACAAGAGCTTACAATCTATGAGGAGAGGAGGACACTGAGCACAAGAGCTTACACTCTATGAGGAGAGAGGAGGACACTGAGCACAAGACCTTACAATCTATAAGGAGAGAGGAGGACACTGAGCACAAGAGCTTACACTCTATGAGGAGAGGAGGACACTGAGCACAAGAGCTTACAATCTATGAGGAGAGAGGAGGACACTGAGTACAAGAGCTTACACTCTATGAGGAGAGGAGGACACTGAGCACAAGAGCTTACAATCTAAGAGGAGAGAGGAGGACACTGAGCACAAGAGCTTACACTCTATGAGGAGAGAGGAGGACACTGATCACAAGAGCTTACAATCTAAGAGGAGAGGAGGACACTGAGCACAAGAGCTTACAATCTATGAGGAGAGAGGACACTGAGCACAAGAGCTTACACTCTATGAGGAGAGGAGGACACTGATCACAAGAGCTTACAATCTATGAGGAGAGGAGGACACTGATCACAAGAGCTTACAATTTATGAGGAGAGGAGGACACTGATCACAAGAGCTTACAATCTATGAGGAGAGAGGGGGACACTGAGCACAAGAGCTTACAATCTATGAGGAGAGAGGAGGACACTGAGCACAAGAGCTTACAATCTATGAGGAGAGGGGACACTGAGCACAAGAGCTTACAATCTATGAGGAGAGGGGACACTGAGCACAAGAGCTTACAATCTATGAGGAGAGGAGGACACTGAGCACAAGAGCTTACAATCTATGAGGAGAGAGGAGGACACTGAGCACAAGAGCTTACAATCTATGAGGAGAGGAGGACACTGAGCACAAGAGCTTACACTCTATGAGGAGAGAGGAGGACACTGAGCACAAGAGCTTCCAATCTATGAGGAGAGGACACTGAGCACAAGAGCTTACAATCTATGAGGAGAGGAGGACACTGAGCACAAGAGCTTACACTCTATGAGGAGAGAGGAGGACACTGAGCACAAGAGCTTACAATCTATGAGGAGAGAGGACACTGATCACAAGAGCTTACAATCTATGAGGAGAGAGGACACTGAGCACAAGAGCTTACAATCTATGAGGAGAGGAGGACACTGAGCACAAGAGCTTACACTCTATGAGGAGAGAGGACACTGAGCACAAGAGCTTACAATCTATGAGGAGAGGAGGACACTGAGCACAAGAGCTTACACTCTATGAGGAGAGAGGACACTGATCACAAGAGCTTACACTCTATGAGGAGAGAGGACACTGAGCACAAGAGCTTACAATCTATGAGGAGAGGAGGACACTGAGCACAAGAGCTTCCAATCTATGAGGAAAGGACACTGAGCACAAGAGCTTACAATCTATGAGGAGAGGAGGACACTGAGCACAAGAGCTTACACTCTATGAGGAGAGAGGAGGACACTGAGCACAAGACCTTACAATCTATAAGGAGAGAGGAGGACACTGAGCACAAGAGCTTACACTCTATGAGGAGAGGAGGACACTGAGCACAAGAGCTTACAATCTATGAGGAGAGAGGAGGACACTGAGCACAAGAGCTTACACTCTATGAGGAGAGGAGGACACTGAGCACAAGAGCTTACAATCTAAGAGGAGAGAGGAGGACACTGAGCACAAGAGCTTACACTCTATGAGGAGAGAGGAGGACACTGATCACAAGAGCTTACAATCTAAGAGGAGAGGAGGACACTGAGCACAAGAGCTTACAATCTATGAGGAGAGAGGACACTGAGCACAAGAGCTTACACTCTATGAGGAGAGGAGGACACTGATCACAAGAGCTTACAATCTATGAGGAGAGGAGGACACTGATCACAAGAGCTTACAATTTATGAGGAGAGGAGGAAACTGAGCACAAGAGCTTACAATCTATGAGGAGAGAGGGGGACACTGAGCACAAGAGCTTACAATCTATGAGGAGAGAGGAGGACACTGAGCACAAGAGCTTACAATCTATGAGGAGAGGGGACACTGAGCACAAGAGCTTACAATCTATGAGGAGAGGGGACACTGAGCACAAGAGCTTACAATCTATGAGGAGAGGAGGACACTGAGCACAAGAGCTTACAATCTATGAGGAGAGAGGAGGACACTGAGCACAAGAGCTTACAATCTATGAAGAGAGGAGGACACTGAGCACAAGAGCTTACACTCTATGAGGAGAGAGGACACTGATCACAAGAGCTTACAATCTATGAGGAGAGAGGACACTGAGCACAAGAGCTTACAATCTATGACGAGAGAGGACACTGAGCACAAGAGCTTACAATCTATAAGGAGAGAGGAGGACACTGAGCACAAGAGCTTACAATCTATAAGGAGAGAGGAGGACACTGAGCACAAGAGCTTACAATCTATAAGGAGAGAGGAGGACACTGAGCACAAGAGCTTACAATCTATGAGGAGAGAGGACACTGAGCACAAGAGCTTACAATCTATGAGGAGAGATGACACTGAGCACAAGAGCTTACAATCTATGAGGAGAGAGGACAGTGAGCACAAGAGCTTACAATCTATGAGGAGAGAGGTGGACACTGAGCACAAGAGCTTACACTCTATGAGGAGAGGAGGACACTGAGCAAAAGAGCTTACAATCTATGAGGAGAGGAGGACACTGAGCACAAGAGCTTACACTCTATGAGGAGAGAGGACACTGAGCACAAGAGCTTACAATCTATGAGGAGAGAGGACAGTGAGCACAAGAGCTTACAATCTATGAGGAGAGAGGAGGACACTGAGCACAAGAGCTTACACTCTATGAGGAGAGGAGGACACTGAGCAAAAGAGCTTACAATCTATGAGGAGAGGAGGACACTGAGCACAAGAGCTTACACTCTATGAGGAGAGAGGATACTGAGCACAAGAGCTTACAATCTATGAGGAGAGGAGGACACTGATCACAAGAGCTTCCAATCTATGAGGAGAGGAGGACACTGAGCACAAGAGCTTACAATCTATGAGGAGAGGACACTGAGCACAAGAGCTTACAATCTATGAGGAGAGAGGACACTGATCACAAGAGCTTACACTCTATGAGGAGAGAGGACACTGAGCACAAGAGCTTACAATCTATGAGGAGAGGAGGACACTGAGCACAAGAGCTTACACTCTATGAGGAGAGAGGACACTGAGCACAAGAGCTTACAATCTATGAGGAGAGAGGACACTGATCACAAGAGCTTACAATCTATGAGGAGAGAGGACACTGAGCACAAGAGCTTACAATCTATGAGGAGAGAGGACACTGATCACAAGAGCTTACAATCTATGAGAGGAGGACACTGAGCACAAGAGCTTACAATCTATGAGGAGAGGACATTGAGCACAAGAGCTTACACTCTATGAGGAGAGAGGACACTGAGCACAAGAGCTTACAATCTATGAGGAGAGAGGACACTGATCACAAGAGCTTACACTCTATGAGGAGAGAGGACACTGAGCACAAGAGCTTACACTCTATGAGGAGAGATGACACTGAGCACAAGAGCTTACACTCTATGAGGAGAGAGGACACTGAGCACAAGAGCTTACACTCTATGAGGAGAAGAGGACACTGAGCACAAGAGCTTACAATCTATGAGGAGAGAGGACACTGAGCACAAGAGCTTACAATCTATGAGGAGAAGAGGACACTGAGCACAAGAGCTTACAATCTATGAGGAGAGAGGAGGACACTGAGCACAAGAGCTTACAATCTATGAGGAGAGAGGACACTGATCACAAGAGCTTACAATCTATGAGGAGAGAGGACACTGAGCACAAGAGCTTACAATCTATGAGGAGAGAGGACACTGAGCACAAGAGCTTACACTCTATGAGGAGAGGACACTGAGCACAAGAGCTTACAATCTATGAGGAGAGAGGACACTGATCACAAGAGCTTACAATCTATGAGGAGAGGACACTGAGCACAAGAGCTTACACTCTATGAGGAGAGGACACTGAGCACAAGAGCTTACAATCTATGAGGAGAGGAGGACACTGAGCACAAGAGCTTACAATCTATGAGGAGAGGAGGACACTGAGCACAAGAGCTTACAATCTATGAGGAGAGGAGGACACTGAGCACAAGAGCTTACACTCTATGAGGAGAGGAGGACACTGAGCACAAGAGCTTACAATCTATGAGGAGAGAGGACACTGAGCACAAGAGCTTCCAATCTATGAGGAGAGAGGACACTGAGCACAAGAGCTTCCAATCTATGAGGAGAGAGGACACTGAGCACAAGAGCTTACAATCTATGGGGAGAGGAGGACACTGAGCACAAGAGCTTACACTCTATGAGGAGAGGAGGACACTGAGCACAAGAGCTTACACTCTATGAGGAGAGGAGGACACTGATCACAAGAGCTTACAATTTATGAGGAGAGAGGACACTGAGCACAAGAGCTTACAATCTATGAGGAGAGAGGACACTGAGCACAAGAGCTTACACTCTATGGGGAGAGGAGGACACTGAGCACAAGAGCTTACAATCTATGAGGAGAGGAGGACACTGAGCACAAGAGCTTACAATCTATGAGGAGAGAGGGGGACACTGAGCACAAGAGCTTACACTCTATGAGGAGAGGACACTGAGCACAAGAGCTTACAATCTATGAGGAGAGAGGACACTGATCACAAGAGCTTACAATCTATGAGGAGAGGACACTGAGCACAAGAGCTTACAATCTATGAGGAGAGGACACTGAGCACAAGAGCTTACAATCTATGAGGAGAGGAGGACACTGATCACAAGAGCTTACAATCTATGAGGAGAGAGGAGGACACTGAGCACAAGAGGTTACAATCTATGAGGAGAGGAGGACACTGAGCACAAGAGCTTACAATCTATGAGGAGAGGAGGACACTGAGCACAAGAGCTTAAAATCTATGAGGAGAGAGGACACTGAGCACAAGAGCTTACAATCTATGAGGAGAGGAGGACACTGAGCACAAGAGCTTACAATCTATGAGGAGAGGAGGACACTGATCACAAGAGCTTACAATCTATGAGGAGAGGAGGACACTGAGCACAAGAGCTTACACTCTATGAGGAGAGAGGACACTGAGCACAAGAGCTTACAATCTATGAGGAGAGAGGACATTGAGCACAAGAGCTTACAATCTATGAGGAGAGGAGAACACTGATCACAAGAGCTTAAAATCTATGAGGAGAGAGGACACTGAGCACAAGAGCTTACAATCTATGAGGAGAGAGGAGGACACTGATCACAAGAGCTTACAATCTATGAGGAGAGAGGACACTGAGCACAAGAGCTTACAATCTATGAGGAGAGGAGAACACTGATCACAAGAGCTTAAAATCTATGAGGAGAGAGGACACTGAGCACAAGAGCTTACAATCTATGAGGAGAGGAGGACACTGAGCACAAGAGCTTACAATCTATGAGGAGAGAGGAGGACACTGATCACAAGAGCTTACAATCTATGAGGAGAAGAGGACACTGATCACAAGAGCTTACAATCTATGAGGAGAAGAGGACACTGAGCACAAGAGCTTACAATCTATGAGGAGAGAGGACACTGAGCACAAGAGCTTCCAATCTATGAGGAGAGAGGAGGACACTGATCACAAGAGCTTACAATCTATGAGGAGAGGGGACACTGATCACAAGAGCTTACAATCTATGAGGAGAGAGGACACTGATCACAAGAGCTTACAATCTATGAGGAGAGGGGACACTGAGCACAAGAGCTTACAATCTATGAGGAGAGAGGACACTGAGCACAAGAGCTTACAATCTATGAGGAGAGGACACTGAGCACAAGAGCTTACAATCTATGAGGAGAGGAGGACACTGAGCACAAGAGCTTACAATCTATGAGGAGAGGGGACACTGAGCACAAGAGCTTACAATCTATGAGGAGAGGAGGACACTGAGCACAAGAGCTTACAATCTATGAGGAGAGAGGACACTGATCACAAGAGCTTAAAATCTATGAGGAGAGAGGAGGACACTGAGCACAAGAGCTTAAAATCTATGAGGAGAGGAGGACACTGAGCACAAGAGCTTACAATCTATGAGGAGAGAGGACACTGAGCACAAGAGCTTACAATCTATGAGGAGAGAGGACACTGAGCACAAGAGCTTACAATCTATGAGGAGAGAGGATACTGAGCACAAGAGCTTCCAATCTATGAGGAGAGGAGGACACTGAGCACAAGAGCTTACAATCTATGAGGAGAGAGGAGGACACTGAGCACAAGAGCTTACACTCTATGAGGAGAGGAGGACACTGAGCACAAGAGCTTACAATTTATGAGGAGAGAGGAGGACACTGAGCACAAGAGCTTACACTCTATGAGGAGAGGAGGACACTGAGCACAAGAGCTTACAATTTATGAGGAGAGAGGAGGACACTGAGCACAAGAGCTTACACTCTATGAGGAGAGGAGGACACTGAGCACAAGAGCTTACACTCTATGAGGAGAGGAGGACACTGAGCACAAGAGCTTACAATTTATGAGGAGAGAGGACACTGATCACAAGAGCTTACAATCTATGAGGAGAGGAGGACACTGATCACAAGAGCTTGCAATCTATTGGGAGATGAGGACGCTGAGCACAAGAGCTTACAATCTATGAGGAGAGGAGGACACTGAGCACAAGAGCTTACAATCTATGGGGAGAGGAGGACACTGAGCACAAGAGCTTACAATCTATGAGGAGAGGAGGACACTGATCACAAGAGCTTACAATCTATGGGGAGATGAGGACACTGAGCACAAGAGCTTACAATCTATGAGGAGAGGAGGACACTGAGCACAAGAGCTTACAATCTATGAGGAGAGGAGGACACTGAGCACAAGAGCTTACAATCTATGAGGAGAGGAGGACACTGAGCACAAGAGCTTACAATCTATGAGGAGAGGAGGACACTGATCACAAGAGCTTACAATCTATGGGGAGAGGAGGACACTGAGCACAAGAGCTTACAATCTATGAGGAGAGGAGGACACTGAGCACAAGAGCTTACAATCTATGGGGAGAGGAGGACACTGAGCACAAGAGCTTACAATCTATGGGGAGAGGAGGACACTGATCACAAGAGCTTACAATCTATGGGGAGAGGAGGACACTGAGCACAAGAGCTTACAATCTATGAGGAGAGGAGGACACTGAGCACAAGAGCTTACAATCTATGAGGAGAGGAGGACACTGAGCACAAGAGCTTACACTCTATGAGGAGAGGAGGACACTGAGCACAATAGCTTACACTCTATGAGGAGATGGGAGTGACACTGCATATTTTTCTATATATTAGAACACTTTATTGATATCACATTTGTACTGTTTCTATCTTTAATGTACATTGTAATAAATATTTATGATACATGAGAATATTCTGAGCGTTGGACTCGTTATCAGTAATAGTGACAATATCAGGGGAATTGGGGACTTTTCGCCGCTTTGTGTCGTGTCTCGTGTTTGTGTCCTGTCTCGTGTTTGTGTCGTGTCTCGTGTTTGTGTCGTGTCTCGTGTTTGTGTCGTGTCTCGTGTTTGTGTCGTGTCTCGTGTTTGTGTCGTGTCTCGTGTTTGTGTCGTGTCTCGTGTTTGTGTCGTGTCTCGTGTTTGTGTCGTGTCTCGTGTTTGTATCGTGTCTCGTGTTTGTGTCGTGTCTCGTGTTTGTGTCGTGTCTCGTGTTTGTGTCCTGTCTCGTGTTTGTGTCGTGTCTCGTGTTTGTGTCGTGTCTCGTGTTTGTGTCCTGTCTCGTGTTTGTGTCGTGTCTCGTGTTTGTGTCGTGTCTCGTGTTTGTGTCGTGTCTCGTGTTTGTGTCCTGTCTCGTGTTTGTGTCGTGTCTCGTGTTTGTGTCGTGTCTCGTGTTTGTGTCGTGTCTCGTGTTTGTGTCGTGTCTCGTGTTTGTGTCGTGTCTCGTGTTTGTGTCGTGTCTCGTGTTTGTGTCGTGTTTTGTGTTTGTGTCGTGTCTCGTGTTTGTGTCGTGTCTCGTGTTTGTGTCGTGTCTCGTGTTTGTGTCGTGTCTCGTGTTTGTGTCGTGTCTCGTGTTTGTGTCGTGTCTCGTGTTTGTGTCGTGTCTCGTGTTTGTGTCGTGTCTCGTGTTTGTGTCGTGTCTCGTGTTTGTGTCGTGTCTCGTGTTTGTGTCGTGTCTCGTGTTTGTGTCGTGTCTCGTGTTTGTGTCGTGTCTCGTGTTTGTGTCGTGTTTTGTGTTTGTGTCGTGTCTCGTGTTTGTGTCGTGTCTCGTGTTTGTGTCGTGTCTCGTGTTTGTGTCGTGTCTCGTGTTTGTGTCGTGTCTCGTGTTTGTGTCGTGTCTCGTGTTTGTGTCGTGTCTCGTGTTTGTGTCGTGTCTCGTGTTTGTGTCCTGTCTCGTGTTTGTGTCGTGTCTCGTGTTTGTGTCGTGTCTCGTGTTTGTGTCGTGTTTTGTGTTTGTGTCGTGTCTCGTGTTTGTGTCGTGTCTCGTGTTTGTATCGTGTCTCGTGTTTGTGTCGTGTCTCGTGTTTGTGTCGTGTCTCGTGTTTGTGTCGTGTCTCGTGTTTGTGTCGTGTCTCGTGTTTGTGTCGTGTCTCGTGTTTGTGTCGTGTCTCGTGTTTGTGTCGTGTCTCGTGTTTGTGTCGTGTCTCGTGTTTGTGTCGTGTTTTGTGTTTGTGTCGTGTCTCGTGTTTGTGTCGTGTCTCGTGTTTGTGTCGTGTCTCGTGTTTGTGTCGTGTCTCGTGTTTGTGTCGTGTCTCGTGTTTGTGTCGTGTCTCGTGTTTGTGTCGTGTCTCGTGTTTGTGTCGTGTCTCGTGTTTGTGTCGTGTCTCGTGTTTGTGTCGTGTCTCGTGTTTGTGTCGTGTCTCGTGTTTGTGTCGTGTTTTGTGTTTGTGTCGTGTCTCGTGTTTGTGTCGTGTCTCGTGTTTGTGTCGTGTCTCGTGTTTGTGTCGTGTCTCGTGTTTGTGTCGTGTCTCGTGTTTGTGTCGTGTCTCGTGTTTGTGTCGTGTCTCGTTTTTGTGTCGTGTCTCGTGTTTGTGTCGTGTCTCGTGTTTGTGTCGTGTCTCGTGTTTGTGTCGTGTCTCGTGTTTGTGTCGTGTCTCGTGTTTGTGTCGTGTCTCGTGTTTGTGTCGTGTCTCGTGTTTGTGTCGTGTCTCGTGTTTGTGTCATGTCTCGTGTTTGTGTCGTGTCTCGTGTTTGTGTCGTGTCTCGTGTTTGTGTCGTGTCTCGTGTTTGTGTCGTGTCTCGTGTTTGTGTCGTGTCTCGTGTTTGTGTCGTGTCTCGTGTTTGTGTGAATTGAGAAGCTGAGATATCATAAATGTCAGAGATAAGGGATGGAGGAGGAGGATGGAGCTGGTGTCAGGAGAATCTTGGCCTCGTCTGGGAGTGAGCACCTGGGAGATGTAAATCATCGTCCGATAAACACTTCACATCAGAACATACGAGGCTCCGACTGCTGGGCTCAGGTCCACACCATGGAGAGCGTCCACAGGAAGCCGGGGGAACCCATAAATCACATGGATGAACCTCAGCTAATAAACACGGCTTATAGGAGGGGAACACGGGAGGATGGGGGGCTCCAAACACCGCGGGACGGGCATCTGTACAAGAAAAAATGGATCGTCACATCATTTTATAGAAATATCATTTTTTAATTTAAATGTTAATTTATATGTCTCCGCATATATGTAAAAATATTACCTAAAAATAAATTATTATAATTAAGACAAAATTAAACATATTTGTAGGTCGGAACTTTCTAAAGAATTTGAAATTCTAAAATACATGTAAAAAAAAAATAAATCAAATTATAAAAGAGAAAATATCAATCAAATTCCAGAAGACAAAAAAGTAAAAAAATATAATAATAATATAATAATAATAATACGTTTTATTTCTATAGCGACCACATATTCCGCAGCGCTTTACAATTAAGAAAATATTAATCAAATTAAAAAAGACAAAAAATATGGAAATAGAAATTAAAGTACAAAAAAAACAAAAAAAGTAAGAAAATATCAATCAAATTAAAAAAGACTAAAAATATGGAAATAGAAATTAAAGTACAAAAAAACAAAAAAAAAGTAAGAAAATATAAATGAAATTAGAGAAGACAAAAAAGGAATAAAATATGAATCAAATTACTAAAAAAAATATGAAAATATTTATGTTTATTCATTTATATAGCGCTATTAATTCCTCAGCACTTTACGTACAATCGCAACACTGTCCCCATTGGGGCTCACAATCTAGAGTCCCTATCAGTATGTTTTTGGAGTGCGGGAGGAAACCGGAGACCCCGGAGGAAACCCACGCAAACACAGGGAGAACATACAAACTCCTTGCATAGGATTTTACTTGGTGGGATTTGAACCCAGGACCCCTGCGCTGCAAGACTGCAATGCTAACCACTGAACCAACATACAGTGCTAACCACTTAGCCACCAATATCAACCAAATTGCAAAACACAAAAAAAGGAAGAAAATCTCAAAATACAAAAAAATTGCAAATATCAATAAAATTAAAAAAAAGACAAAAAAGTAAATATTAATCAAATTAAAAAAGACAAAATAAATGAAAATATCAATAAAATTAAAAAAAGATAAAAAAAATTGAGAATATAAATCAAATTAAAAACACAAAAACAATTTGAAAATATAAATCAAATTAAAAAAGACAAAAGATTTTGAAAATATAAATCAAGTTACACAAGAAAGAAAATATCAATCAAATTACAAAAGAGAAAAAAAGAAGAAAATATAAATCAAAGTACAAAAGACAAAAAAAAAATAAATATAACAATAAAATTAAAAAAGACAAAAAAGTGAAAAGATAAATAAAATTAAACAAGAAAGAAAATATCAATCAAATTACAAAACACAAAAAATAGAAGAAAATATAAATCAAAGTACAAAAGACAAAAAAATTAAATATATCAATAAAATTAAAAAAGACAAAAAATTTGAAAATGTAAATAAAATTAAAAAAGAAAGAAAATATCTATCAAATTATAAAAGACAAAAAAAGAAGAAAATATAAATCAAAGTAGAAAAGACAAGAACAATTGAATATATCAATAAAATTAAAAAAACAAAATATAAATAAAATTAAAAAAGAAAGAAAATATCTATCAAATTAAAAAATAAAGAAAATATCAATCAAATTCCAAAAGACAAAAAAATAAGAAAATATGAATCAAAGTACAAAAAAACAAAAAAATTAAATATATCAATAAATTAAAAAAGACAAAAAATTTGAAAATATAAATAAAATTCAAAAAAGAAAGAAAATATCAATCAAATTCTAAAAGACAAAAAAAGAAGAAAATATAAATTAAAGTACAAAAGAGAAAAAAAATTAAATATATGTATACAATTAAAAAAGACAAAAAAGTGAAAATATAAATCAAATTAGAAAACACAAAAAAATTGAAATATAAGTAAAATTACAAAAGACAAAAAAAATAAAATATCAATTAAATTGAAAAAGACAAAATAAATTGAAAATATAAATTAAATTAAAAAAGACAAAAGAGGGAAAATATACATAATATTAGAAAAGACAACAAAAATTGAAAATATGAATATGAATGTTAAATTATACATGAAAAATATAGGTTACATATAAAATGATAAATAATGAATAAAAATAAAAGATACAAGTGAGCTTAAAAATGTATATAAATCTCTAAAACTCAATGATTAAGAAAATGAAAAAATATATTGGAAACATTATAGATTAAGTTAATTAAATATCACATAAAAGTGTCCGTTTTATTTAGTTAATATTTAGCTTTTTTAATTAGACTTTTTTGCTTATAAACAGTAAATATTTACAGCTCAGAAGATTCCGCATTAATTATAAATAAATGTATCGCTTTGTATTTCTATTCCTACGCCTTCAGACATTAGACACAGCCCGTCTATAATCCGAGGAGTGGGTGACATTGATTCTAGCCGTTGTGTGGATTTCTTGGTGGTGGGACGGATCATCTTAGGTGGGCCACATGTTTCTTATCTGCTGCTGTGTTTCTGAGGGATGACGGATAACATTTACACTTATGGTCGAGCGCTGGGGATACTCCTGGGTTTGTGAATTTTCTAAACCGCAGACCCACAATCAAAGAAGAAAAAAATACATAATGTGAAAAACTTTCATCTGATTTTGTAAATTATAGATATCTGTTTATATTGGATTTTCTTACTTTACGTATCCCATATCCTCAGGTGATCACCTCCCAAAAAGCATCAAATCCTGGCTGACAGAGCGATGACATCACCTGCGGAAAATTGTTCTTAGAATTGTGAAAAACAGAAACCAAGTGAGAATTTATCGCCTAGGCTTTCTTCACACGTGGCGGCATTTTTGCTGTTTTTTTTCATGGGTTTTAGGCAAATGAAAAGTAGCTTTTAAAGCACCAGCAAAAGCGATGAGATCCCAGAAATCTAACGCTAATGTTTTTTTTACTAAAATGTAAAACTGCCGCATATTTTTAAAGACGCAGCGTGTCAGTTTTTTTAGCGTTTTACGTTTTTCACCACTGAATGCAACGAGGGAGCGCAAGAACGCAACAATTGAGCTGAAACTTATGTTACTTATTAAACATGTACTATAGACAAGTAACACACCAAAAATGCAACCAAAGAATGCAACAAAGTTGCAAAATCGGAAAAAACAGTTGAATCAGAACAAAAAAATGCAGCAAAACCTGCTTTTTGGAAGCAGCTTTTTTTCTGCCAAGAAAGAAGGTTTTGGCTGCAGAAAAAATGCAACGTGTGAACATCGCCTATAGTAACTCTAATAGTCACAGGTTTGTTTCCATTGTTAACTACTTGTTGTCAAGCTCCAACACAAAGATCAATGTGGAGCCGGGAAGGATGGAATAACAAATGTAAAATCATTATGGATTATTCATTTCAATAAAATAGAACAATGTGGAAAAGAAGTGAAATATATTATATTATGATTATTATTATTATTATTATTATTATTTTCTGTTTCCATATGTCTCTGTCTGTCTGTCTCTTTCCCTGTATGTCTCTTTCCCTGTCTTTCTCTGTCTCTTTCCCTATCTGTCTCTTTCCCTATCTGTCTCTCTCCCTGTCTGTATCTGTCCCCGTCTGTCTTTTTCTCTGTCTGTTTCTTTCTGTCTTTTTCCCTGAATGTCTCTTTCCCAGTCTGTCTCTTTCCTTGTCTGCCTCTTTCCATGTCTGTCTCTTTCCCTGTCTGTTTCTTTGTCTTTTTCCCTGAATGTCTCTTTCTCAGTCTGTCTCTTTCCTTGTCTGCCTCTTTCCCTGTCTGCCTCTTTCCATGTCTGTCTCTTTCCCTGTCTGTCTATTATCCTGTCTGCCTCTTTCCCTGTCTGTCTCTTCCCTCTCTGTCTGTCTCTGTCTCTTTTCCTGTTTGCCTCTTCCCCTGTCTGCCTCTTTCCCTGTCTGCCTCTTTCACTGTCTGCCTCTTCCCCTGTCTGCCTCTTTCCCTCTCTGTCTCTTTCCCTGTCTGTCTCTTTCCCTGTCTGCCTCTTTTCCATCTGTCTCTTTCCCTGTCTGCCTCTTTCACTGTCTGCCTCTTTCCCTGCCTGCTTCTTTCCATGTCTGCCTCTTTCCCTGTCTGCCTCTTTCCCTGTCTGCCTCTTTCACTATCTGCCTCTTCCCCTGTCTGCCTCTTTCCCTGTCTGTCTCTTTCCCTGTCTGCCTCTTTCCCTGTCTGCCTCTTTCCCTCTCTGTCTCTTTCCCTGTCTGTCTCTTTCCCTGTCTGCCTCTTTTCCATCTGTCTCTTTCCCTGTCTGCCTCTTTCCCTGTCTGCCTATTTCCCTGTCTGCCTCTTTCCCTGACTGCCTCTGCCTTTGAGCTTAGGCCGGCGGTGCGGAGCAGAGGCGGTCAACAGTGGCTCCACAGCGACGCTCCCTCATTAACCCCTCCACACCTGGACGGCGGTGATCCCACCTACAAGATACAAGACACAAACAGTGGTCAGAATAGATAGTGACGAATGTATCCATCATGTTACAGCAGAATATTGGGAAAAGAAATGTTTCCAAATGTGTCGTCTCTGCCAAGAGCGGCAGTGAATAAACACGACATCCCCCGCTCTGGACCCTCAACCCCTCTCTGCCGGAAACACCGAGTCCTGAATGGAAACACCTTCTATGGAATATATAGAAAGAAAAAATAAATACATTGATTCTCTGAGTTTCTCTTCACATGTTCTATTTTCTGACATATTACATCAAACCTTTTTTTGTTTCCCATGTTCTCTTCCTCCTCACATTACAACCGGCTGCAGCAGGAGCCTCTCCCCACTGCTGTGTGCAGTAAAGCAAGTGATTTGTAAGCCCCGCCCTCTTTCTGAGGGCTGAATGGATCATGTCAGCAGGGGTTTAACCCTCCGTGATCACATAGACGATACTAAAGACCAACAAACAGAGAAGACAACTGTGGAGCCGAGGCCCCCGGAGGGACGTCCTGCACCGCCGTCTTAATAAGGGGCGAGCACTTTTTCAAGTGTCTTACAACAGTTTTCCGGCAGAAACACTTCACATCTCTGGTTTAATTTAATCATTCATTTCTGGGTTTTATTTTCCTCTAAATTCCTGGGAATACTGGGACTATTGAGAATTGTGTCTGTACATTATCTCCCCCCATATAGTGCGGCCCCCAGTGTCTTCTGTCCTATAACATGGAGGGGCCAAGAGGATGGGAGACTGCAACAAAATATCAACTCTTCACACACAAACTTTACAGGAGACTGGAGGTGATGGAGGAGGTGATGGAGAAGGTGATGGAGCAGGTGATGGAGAAGGTGATAGAGGAGGTGATGGAGCAGGTGATGGAGGAGGTGATGGAGCAGGTGATAGAGGAGGTGATGGAGAAGGTGATGGAGGAGGTGATGGAGGAGGTGATGGAGCAGGTGATGGAGAAGGTGATGGAGGAGGTGATGGAGCAGGTGATGAAGGAGGTGATGGACGAGGTGATGAAGAAGGTGATGGAGGAGGTGATGGAGCAGGTGATGAAGGAGGTGATGGACGAGGTGATGAAGAAGGTGATGGAGGAGGTGATGGAGCAGGTGATGAAGGAGGTGATGGACGAGGTGATGAAGAAGGTGATGGAGGAGGTGATGGAGCAGGTGATGGAGGAGGTGATGGAGGTGGTGATGGAGGAGGTGATGGAGGAGGTGATGAAGAAGGTGATGAAGGAGGTGATGGAGGAGGTGATGGAGCAGGTGATGAAGGAGGTGATGGACGAGGTGATGAAGAAGGTGATGGAGGAGGTGATGGAGCAGGTGATGAAGGAGGTGATTTAGGAGGTGAGGGAGGAGGTGATGGAGAAGGTGATGGAGGGGGTGATGGAGCAGGTGATGGAAAAGGTGAGGGAGGAGGTGATTTAGGAGGTAAGGGAGGAGGTGAAGGTGATGGAGAAGGTGATGAAAGAGATAATGAAGAAGGTAATGGAGAAGGTGAGGGAGGAGGTGATGGAGAAGATGATGGACAAGATGATGGAGAAGGTGATGGAGGAGGTAATGAAGAAGGTGATGAAGAAGGTGATGGAGGTGGAGATGGAGAAGGTAATGAAGATGGGGATGGAGGAAGTGATGGAGAAGGTGATGAAAGAGGTGATGAGGAAGGTGATGGAGGAAGTGATGACAAGATCCGATCTTATGCTATGTATGAGCTGGACGCCTTACAGTGCAGTGCTACATTTACAGTACATATATATATAAATATATATATAAATATATATATATACAGTTAGGTCCAGAAATATTTGGACAGTGACACAAGTTTTGTTATTTTAGCTGTTTACAAAAACATGTTCAGAAATGCAATTATATATATAATATGGGCTGAAAGTGCACACTCCCAGCTGCAATATGAGAGTTTTCACATCCAAATCGGAGAAAGGGTTTAGGAATCATAGCTCTGTAATGCATAGCCTCCTCTTTTTCAAGGGACCAAAAGTAATTGGACAAGGGACTCTAAGGGCTGCAATTAACTCTGAAGGCGTCTCCCTCGTTAACCTGTAATTAATGAAGAAGTTAAAAGGTCTGGGGTTGATTACAGGTGTGTGGTTTTGCATTTGGAAGCTGTTGCTGTGACCAGACAACATGCGGTCTAAGGAACTCTCAATTGAGGTGAAGCAGAACATCCTGAGGCTGAAAAAACTGAAAAAATCCATCAGAGAGATAGCAGACATGCTTGGAGTAGCAAAATCAACAGTCGGGTACATTCTGAGAAAAAAGGAATTGACTGGTGAGCTTGGGAACTCAAAAAGGCCTGGGCGTCCACGGATGACAACAGTGGTGGATGATCGCCGCATACTTTCTTTGGTGAAGAAGAACCCGTTCACAACATCAACTGAAGTCCAGAACACTCTCAGTGAAGTAGGTGTATCTGTCTCTAAGTCACCAGTAAAGAGAAGACTCCATGAAAGTAAATACAAAGGGTTCACATCTAGATGCAAACCATTCATCAATTCCAAAAATAGGCAGGCCAGAGTTACATTTGCTGAAAAACACCTCATGAAGCCAGCTCAGTTCTGGAAAAGTATTCTATGGACAGATGAGACCAAGATCAACCTGTACCAGAATGATGGGAAGAAAAAAGTTTGGAGAAGAAAGGGAACGGCACATGATCCAAGGCACACCACACCCTCTGTAAAACATGGTGGAGGCAACGTGATGGCATGGGCATGCATGGCTTTCAATGGCACTGGGTCACTTGTGTTTATTGATGACATAACAGCAGACAAGAGTAGCCGGATGAATTCTGAAGTGTACCGGGATATACTTTCAGCCCAGATTCAGCCAAATGCCGCAAAGTTGATCGGACGGCGCTTCATAGTACAGATGGACAATGACCCCAAGCATACAGCCAAAGCTACCCAGGAGTTCATGAGTGCAAAAAAGTGGAACATTCTGCAATGGCCAAGTCAATCACCAGATCTTAACCCAATTGAGCATGCATTTCACTTGCTCAAATCCAGACTTAAGACGGAAAGACCCACAAACAAGCAAGACCTGAAGGCTGCGGCTGTAAAGGCCTGGCAAAGCATTAAGAAGGAGGAAACCCAGCGTTTGGTGATGTCCATGGGTTCCAGACTTAAGGCAGTGATTGCCTCCAAAGGATTCGCAACAAAATATTGAAAATAAAAATATTTTGTTTGGGTTTGGTTTATTTGTCCAATTACTTTTGACCTCCTAAAATGTGGAGTGTTTGTAAAGAAATGTGACAATTCCTACAATTTCTATCAGATATTTCTGTTCAAACCTTCAAATTAAACGTTACAATCTGCACTTGAATTCTGTTGTAGAGGTTTCATTTCAAATCCAATGTGGTGGCATGCAGAGCCCAACTCGCCAAAATTGTGTCACTGGCCAAAGATTTCTGGACCTAACTGTGTATATATATAGTACCGACCAAAAGTTTGGACACACCTTCTCATCTCTACAACAACTGTTAAGAGGAGGCTTTGTGCAGCAGCCTTCATGGTAAAATAGCTGCTAGGAAACCCCTGCTAAGGACGGGCAACAAGCAGAAGAGACCATAAGGAATGGACATTAGAGCAGGGGAAATCTGTGCTTTGCTCTGATGAGTCCAAATTTGAGATCTTTGGATCCAACCACCGTGTCTTTGTAGAAAAGGTGAACGGATGGACTCTACATGGCTGGTTCCCACTATGAAGCATGGAGGAGGAGGTGTGATGGGGGAGGGGGGGGCTTTGCTGGTGACACTGTTGGGGATTTATTCAGAATTGAAGGCATACAGAACCAGCATGGCTACCACAGCATCTTGCAGCGGCGTGCTATTCCATCCGGTTTGCGTTTAGTTGGACCATCATTTATTTTTCAACAGGACAATGACCCCAAACACCTCCAGGCTGTGTAAGGGCTATGTGACTAAGAAGGAGAGTGATGGGGTGCTACACCAGATGACCTGGCCTCCACAGTCACCAGACCTGAACCCAATCGAGATGGTTTGGGGTGAGCTGGACCGCAGAGTGAAGGCAAAAGGGCCAACAAGTGCTAAGCATCTCTGGGAACTCCTTCAAGACTGTTGGAAGACCATTTCCGGTGACTACCTCCTGAAGCTCATCAAGAGAATGCCAAGAGTGTGCAAAGCAGTAATCACAGCAAAAGGCGGCGACTGTGAAGAGCCTAGAATATAAGACATATTGTCAGTTGGGTCACACTTTGTTGTTATTTCATTCCACATGTGATAATTCATAGTTTTGATGCCTTCAAAGTGAATCTACAATTTTTAGAGTCATGAAAATAAAGAAAACTCTTTGAATGAGAAGGTGTGTCCAAACTTTTGGTCTGTCCTGTGTATATACAGTATATCTGTACACTCATCACTGTTACTTTTCTGCTAATGACGGGTGCTGAGGAGAGCGCTGGTTTCGGGTCCTGAGTGCGGTTTCTCCTTGTTTCATCGCTGATTTTGAGGCTTTTGTGGGGATCCGGTTCTTCTCATGGGAACATGTTGGCAGCTACGGCCGATGGTCACCGTCAGACGCACGAAGCCACAGGATCCTCAGCACAAGAGAGGCAAGATTAAAGGGATTCCTGTCCTCACTTTCATCAGCACAAGAGAACCATAAAAACCAGAGGAGGGGGCACCGGGGGACATGGAAGGATCTGGCAGATTACACCTGGGGGACATGGAAGGACCCGGAAGATTACACCTGGGGGACATGGAAGGACCCGGAAGATTACACCTGGGGGACATGGAAGGACCCGGAAGATTACACCTGGGGGACATGGAAGGATCCAGAAGATTACACCTGGGGGACATGGAAGGATCCAGAAGATTACACCTGGGGGACATGGAAGGACCCGGAAGATTACACCTGGGGGACATGGAAGGATCCAGAAGATTACACCTGGGGGACATGGAAGGACCCGGAAGATTACACCTGGGGGACATGGAAGGACCCGGAAGATTACACCTGGGGGACATGGAAGGATCCAGAAGATTACACATGGGGGACATGGAAGGACCCGGAAGATTACACCTGGGGGACATGGAAGGATCCGGAAGATTACACCTGGGGGACATGGAAGGATCCAGAAGATTACACCTGGGGGACATGGAAGGACCCGGAAGATTACACCTGGGGGACATGGAAGGACCCGGAAGATTACACCTGGGGGACATGGAAGGACCCGGAAGATTACACCTGGGGGACATGGAAGGACCCGGAAGATTACACCTGGGGGACAGGACCCTCTGATCATCATACACCGGACCCTCAGATCATCATACACCGGACCCTCCGATCATCATACACCGGACCCTCCGATCATCATACACCGGACCCTCCGATCATCATACACCGGACCCTCCGATCATCATACACCGGACCCTCCGATCATCATACACCAGACCCTCCAGTCATCATACACCAGACCCTCCGATCATCATACACCGGACCCTCTGATCATCATACACCGGACCCTCAGATCATCATACACCGGACCCTCCAGTCATCATACACCGGACCCTCCGATCATCATACACCGGACCCTCCGATCATCATACACCGGACCCTCCGATCATTGTACCCCGGACCCTCTGATCATCATACACCGGACCCTCCGATCATTGTACCCCGGACCCTCTGATCATCATATACCGGACCCTCCGATCATCATACACCGGACCCTCCGATCATCATACACCGGACCCTCCGATCATCATACACCGGACCCTCCGATCATCATACAACGGACCCTCCGATCATCATACACCGGACCCTCCGATCATCATACACCGGACCCTCCGATCATCATACACCGGACCCTCTGATCATCATACACCGGACCCTCAGATCATCATACACCGGACCCTCCAGTCATCATACACCGGACCCTCCGATCATCATACACCGGACCCTCCGATCATTGTACCCCGGACCCTCCGATCATCATACACCGGACCCTCCGATCATCATGCACCGGACCCTCCGATCATCATACACCGGACCCTCCGATCATTGTACCCCGGACCCTCCGATCATCATACACCGGACCCTCCGATCATCATACACCGGACCCTTTGATCATCATACACCGGACCCTCCGATCATCATACACCGGACCCTCCGATCATCATGCACTGGACCCTCTGATCATCATACACCGGACCCTCTGATCATCATACACCGGACCCTCTGATCATCATACACCGGACCCTCCGATCATTGTACCCCGGACCCTCTGATCATCATACACCGGACCCTCCGATCATCATACACCGGGCCCTCCGATCATCATACACCTGACCCTCCGATCATCATACACCAAACCCTCCGATCATCATGCACCGGACCCCCCGATCATCATACACTGGACCCTCCGATCATCATGCACCGGACCCTCCGATCATCATACACTGGACCCTCTGATCATCATACACCGGACCCCCCGATCATCATACACTGGACCCTCCGATCATCATGCACCGGACCCTCCGATCATCATACACTGGACCCCCCGATCATCATACACTGGACCCTCCGATCATCATACACCGGACCCTCCGATCATCATACATCAAATCCTCCGTTCATCATATCCCGGACCCTCCGATCATCGTACCCCGGATCCTCCGATCATCATACACTGGACCCCCCGATCATCATACACCGGACCCTCCGATCATCATGCACCGGACCCTCTGATCATCATACACTGGACCCTCCGATCATCATGCACCGGACCCTCCGATCATCATACACTGGACCCTCTGATCATCATACACCGGACCCTCCGATCATCATGCACCGGACCCTCCGATCATCATACACTGGACCCTCTGATCATCATACACTGGACCCTCCGATCATCGTACACCGGACCCCCCGATCATCATACACTGGACCCTCCGATCATCATGCACCGGACCCTCTGATCATCATACACTGGACCCTCTGATCATCATACACCGGACCCTCCGATCATCATGCACCGGACCCTCCGATCATCATGCACCGGACCCTCTGATCATCATACACCGGACCCTCCGATCATCATACACCGGACCCTCCGATCATCATACACCGGACCCTCCGATCATCATACACCGGACCCTCCGATCATCATACACCGGACCCTCTGATCATCATACACCGGACCCTCCGATCATCATGCACCGGACCCTCCGATCATCATACACCGGACCCTCCGATCATCATACACCGGACCCTCCGATCATCATACACTGGACCCTCCGATCATCATACATCGAATCCTCCGATCATCATACACCGGACCCTCCGATCATCATACATCGAATCCTCCGATCATCATACACCGGACCCTCCGATCATCATACATCGAATCCTCCGATCATCATACACCGGACCCTCCGATCATCATACACCGGACCCTCCGATCATCATACACAGGACCCTCTCATCATCATACATCAGACCCTCTGATCATCATACATCGGACCCTCTCATCATCATACATCGGACCCTCTGATCATCGTACACCGGACCCGCCGATCATCATACCCCGGACCCTCTGATTATTTTATATACATCATCTTGTTTTAGACATTTCCAGCATTAGACATTGATGATAATTATAGATCTATGGTCAGAGACCCCCGACATAAGTTGCGAGCGATCGCCCGCCGTCACCCTCCATCCGCGTCATTTGCAGGTCATGTGATCTCAAGAAACAAATTTCGTGTTTTTTGGGAGGAGGCGTTAAGATATTGATAAATGAAGCTGATGACTGTGCCCCAAGGAAAGAGGAGGGGAACGATGAGGGGAATCCGCGGAAAACTACTCAGACAACTGCTTAAAAGGCAGTCACCTAAGATAAAGAGTCACAGTCACCCTGGAGATGCCGTACTAGAGGCTCCAGGACAGCGATCAGGGGGCACATACTAATCCTAAAAATATAAACACTGTGATGTCACAGACCCAAGGGTGGACTTACAGGGCTGTAAGATATAGTCACTGCTGTAAGGTCAAAGTCATAGAGACCTAGAGGTGAGAGGTGGGTGACCGCTGCGGAGTGATGGCAGACCCCCCAGAATGAAGGACAATGAGATAACGGAGGAATAATACAAAAGTGGCTACATATAGATACAGATCATAGACTGATTCTTCAAATCAGGAACTGGCCAGGACCGAGTGCTCCCCACGGCAATGAGCACCGAATACCCAGACTACCTGGCCAGGACCGAGTGCTCCCCACGGCCATGAGCCCCGAATACCCGGACTACCTGGCCAGGACCGAGTGCTCCCCACAGCCATGAGCCCCGAATACCCGGACTACCTGACCAGGACTGAGTGCTTCCCACAGCAATGAGCACCGAATACCCGGACTACCTGGCCAGGACCGAGTGCTGCCCACGGCAATGAGCACCGAATACCCGGACTACCTGGCCAGGACCGAGTGCTGCCCACGGCAATGAGCACCGAATACCCGGACTACCTGGCCAGGACCGAGTGCTCCCCACAGCCATGAGCCCCGAATACCCGGACTACCTGGCCAGGACCGAGTGCTCCCCACAGCAATGAGCACCGAATACCCGGACTACCTGGCCAGGACCGAGTGCTCCCCACAGCCATGAGCCCCGAATACCCGGACTACCTGGCCAGGACCGAAGCTCCCCACAGCCATGAGCCCCGAATACCCAAACTACCTGGCCAGGACCGAGTGCTCCCCACAGCCATGAGCCCCGAATACCCGGACTACCTGGCCAGGACCGAGT
>NC_134362.1:210854728-211099728 GCF_048569485.1 Anomaloglossus baeobatrachus
CCCCTTATATGATTTTTCGCACCGATCAGGATGGGGATTACCATACTTCTCATTGTGCTCAGGATTGTCAGTGTTTTTTGGTTGTTTTTTTTCGGTGCTCGTCTTATGGTTAATGTTAGGATTAGGCTTGGTATTAGTGTTAGTGCTAGAGTTGATTTTAGGATTAATGTTAGAGGACTGGCTCTGAGGTCGGAGTTAGAATTGGTGTAAAGGTTAAAGTTTGGTCAGTGATAAAGTCAGAGTTAGGCTTAGCGCAAGTAACAGGGATTGCATTAATATTAGAGCTAAGGTTTGAGCTGGAATTAGGATTATTATAAAGGGTCTAATTTTGAAGATAGAGTTAATGTGGGTGTTAGGGTTAAAGTTTAGATTTGTATTAAACTAAACTTAGTGTTAGGCTCAGTGTTAGATTTAGTGTTAGACTTAGGCGGGCTTTACACTCTGCGACATCGCTACCGATATATCTGTCACGCTCCCCGGCTCCCCTGATAGGCTCCTCGGCTCTCCTGCCATGCTCCCCGGCCCCTCTGCCTTGCTTACCGGCTCCCAGGTCGCGCTCCGCCGCTCCCGTGCCAGGCTTCCCGGTCCCCCGCTTTGCAGCCTTCCTGCCCCATCGCCTGCGGTCCCCAGGCAGCCCGGTCCCCGTTCCCGGCGCCCGTCGGATACTCTGCCTCAGCCCGGCTCTCCTGCTTCCTACTCACTGCTCCCTCCTCTGGCTTCTGGCACCCGGGCCTCGCGCATGCGCATTAGGGCGCGCGCGCGGTCATTGACCCTCTCTTAAAGGGCCAGCACCTAGAAACAGGAAATTACATAGACAGGTACAGGGTATATTAAGAATCACTTTCCTGGTGGGCGGGGCCTGTTCTACGTGTTTAGCAAGCTAATGTTCAGGTCCCCTATTGCTTTGCCTTGTGCTTTTGCCTGCATTAACCCTGTCCTGTCTCGTAGAGCCTGTCCTGCCACGCCAGCCGCTCCGAACCACGCTCATTCCCGTAACCTGACGGTGACTTCGGCGGATGTTCCACCATCTCTGCAGCTCTGCCAGTCTCCAGTCCCTGGCTCCATTTGGTGACCCGTTCCATTGCTCAGCAAGTTCCGGATCCCGCCTGACCTTACCACCTGGCCTCGGACTCTGAGCCTCGTCACCCGGACCACCGTCCAGAACTCCGTCCACCTTTCCTGCTCCTCTATGGACTGTCCGGCTACCATTAGTGCTTCGGCTGCCGTGCACCCAGACCCTCTGGCGGGGTGACCTGCCTGGCTGCCTCCTCAAGAGAAACCGGTGTACGGTCCAGAGGTTCCACCACCCGGACGTTACAATATCGTCATGGTCACGTCATTAGTGAAGCACATCCGGCGCCGGTAGCGACATCGCAGCGTGTAACACTAATGAGCTACGATCGCAAAATCGTTCCAAAACGGTGATCGTTGACACGTTGTTCATTTCCTTAATATCGCTGCTGCCACGGGTACGATGTTGTTCGTCGTTCCTGCGGCAGCGCACATCGCTGTGTGTGACACCGCGGGAGCGACGAACATCTCCTTACCTGCGTCCACCGGCTATGTGGAAGGAAGGAGGTGGGTGGGATGTTACGTCCCACTCATCTCCGCCCCTCCGCTTCTATTGGCCGGCCGCTCAGTGACGCCGCTATGATGCCAAATGCACCTCCCCCTTGAGGGAGGGATGTTCGGCGGTCACAGCGACATCACTGACCAGGTAAGTGCGTGTGACGCTGCCGTAGCGATAATGTTCGCTACGGCAGAGATCACCAAATGTTGCACCAACGACGGGGACGGGTGCTATCGCACTCGACATCATTAGCAATCGCTAGCGATGTCGCAGCGTGTAAAGTACCCTTTAGTGTTAGGCTAAGTGTTAGACTAAAGGGGGCTTTACACGCAACAATATCGCTAACGATAAGTCGTTGGGGTCATGGAATTCATGACACAAATCCGGCCTTGTTAGCGACGTCTTTGCGTTTGACACCTATGAGCGAGTGTTAACGATCAAAAATACTCACCTTATCGTTGATCGTTGACACGTCGTTCATTTCCCAAATATTGTTGGTGGTGCAGGATGCAGGTTGTTCGTCGTTCCTGAGGCAGCACACATCAATACGTGTGACACCCCAGGAACGACGAACAACAACGTACCTGTGTCCTGCCGGCAACGAGGTGGGCGTGTCGGTAATGCGGCTGCTCTCCGCCCCTCCGCTTCTATTGGCGGGCCGCTGTGTGACGTCGCTGTGATGGCAAACAAACCTCCCCCTTAAAAAAAGAGGTTGTTCGCCGACGTCGATAGGCAGGTAAGCACGTGTAACGGGTGTTAGCGCTATTGTGCGATTTGCCCGTGACGCACAAACGACGGGGGTGCGTGCTTTCACGAGCGACATCGCTAGCGATATCACTGCGTGTAAAGCAGCCTTTAGTGTTAGGCTCAGTGTTAGTACAGGACTGTGGTTATTTTAGGGATAAGGTAGGGTTTAGTCTTAGGATTAAGGGTACAGTCAGTGTCAGTATTAGGGTTACGATTAGTGTAAAAGGCTCAGGTTCGAGGTTTGTTTCCAATTATTAGTGATAGTTCTAGAATTAAATTTACAATTAGGGTTACGCTTAATGTTTGCCTAAAATAGTATTAGTAATAGGACTAAGTTTAGGATTAGGCAAAGGTTTACGGTTTGTACAAGAGGATTAATATTAGGTTTAGATTTAGGATTAGGCTCAGGTTTAAGGTTTTACATACGAGGGTTAGCATTAATATTGAGATTAGATTTAGGATTAGGTTCAGGTTTAAGGTTTGTAATGAGATTTAATATTAGTGATAACATTAAATTTAGGATCGGAGTCAGGTTTGGGGTTTCTATAAAATTATTAGTATTAGTGTTGGAATTAGATTTTGAATTAGGCTGAGATTTAATGTTTACATATGAAGATTGGTATTAGTTTTGGCTTTAGAGTTAGGATTCGACTTAGGTTTAAGGTTTGCATACGGGGGTTGGTATTCGTGCTGGCATTAGATTAAGGATTAGGCTCAGGTTTAAGGTTTACATATGAGGGTTGGTATTAGTGTTGAGATTAGATTTAGGATTTGGCTCAGGTTTAAGGTTTGTATAAGGGGATCAGTATTATTGTTAGGTTTAGATTTAGGATTAGGCTCAGGTTTAAGGTTTGTATAAGGGGATTAGTATTATTGTTAGGTTTAGATTTAGGATTAGGCTCAGGTTTAAGGATTTGTATAAGAAGGTACATTTTAATATTAGGTTCAGATTTAGGATTAGGCTCAGGTTTAAGGTTTGTATAAGGGGATCAGTATTATTGTTAGGTTTAGATTTAGGATTAGGCTCAGGTTTAAGGTTTGTATAAGGGGATTACTATTATTGTTAAGTTTAGATTTAGGATTAGGCTCAGGTTTAAGGATTTGTATAAGAAGGTAAATTTTAATATTAGATTTTGGATTAGGCTCAGGTTTAAGGTTTGCGTACGAGGGTTGGTATTGGTGCTGGAGTTATTGCTTAGATTGTTACATTTGGGTGAGATTATCATCGATTTCACAGCTGGAAGTAGCGGCCATAGATGACTGCATTATACTGTGGCGCTTACTACGTGCTGACAGTGATGGATAGACAGAACCCCATAGATCAGTGGCGGCGTCCTGTGTGCAGCGTGTGCCCCGCATGATCACAGCTCGATTACCTGACCATCACCTTGCTTCTGTAAATCTTAATTCTTGGTGACTTATAGACAGAGCCGCTCCTGTCCTCTATTTATTTTACAGGACGTGTAAATCGTGGCAGAAAATTACCAAGGTTCATGAAAAGTGAGGGAACGACCACAAATCCGCCTGACGACTGCGGGAGAGAGCGACAATCTGCAGATAACGGACATCCGGCCATTAACAGCGACGGATTGTGGAATTCTCAAAATGTGTTTTGTGGCCTCAAGAAATTAAGAGAAACGAAAAATGTGCGAGAATCTGCAAAGCACAAAAAGAGAAAAACACCAAACATAAACAATGCTCAGGTCCAGAAAACTTTACACAGTGACCGAATCTTTGTGATTTCAGCTCCGCAGGAGACTCTTTTGTATTGAACAACTGAGATGAAACTGAGGACCAGAATAATCATAGAACTGGATCTGGAAAACATTTTGGTAAAAAGCTAAAATTCTTGTGTTTCATCTTGTGTTTCTTCCATTTTTTAATAATTGCTCCAACAGTTGTTGTCTTTTCACCAAGCTGCTTGCCTATTGTCCTGTAGCCCACCCCAGCCTTGTGCAGGTCTACAGTTTTGTCCCTGGTGTCATTAGACAGCTCTTTGGTCTTGGCCATGGTGGGGATGTTGGCATGTGATTGAGTGTGTGGACAGGGGTCTTTTATACAGGTAACGAGGTCACACAGGTGCAATTAATCCAGGTAATGAGAGAAGAAGGAGGAAAATACCAGGACTGTGAGAGCAGAATTCCTGCTGGTCGGTCGGTGATCAAATACTTATTTCATGCAATTAAATGCAAATTAATTATAAATCATACAATGGGATTTTCCAGATTTTTGGGGGGATTCTGTCAAATTACAGACCCCTACATTCTTTGTAAGGGGGATCGGTGCAAAATCGGCAGAGGATGCAATCCTTATTCTCCCCTCTGTATATACGCTGCAGATAATAATAATCATTTTTATTTATATAGCGCCTACATATTCCGCAGCGCTTTATAATTCAGATACTTTGTGATGGGGCTGGATCCCAGGATTTGATGGGGGCTGTTTATGGAGTTGCCCCCGATACCTCTTATCTGCCGTCCTCCCGCCCCGGGCTGTTCTGCTCACACTGGGGATGAGCTTTCTGGGTGGGATTCTGGGTTTGTTTTCACAGGCTAAATGCCATCAGAAATTACCAGCCTGGCCTAGAAGCTGAGGAAATGTTTCATTACCAGACACATGTCCTTCAATCTGCCTGGAAACTCCGGGATCAACTTTCAGCTCCAAGAGACAGAACAATCTGTGTTCCAAATCCCAGAACATGAGCCGCGTTAACCCCTGCCCTGCCGTCCTCAAGAATAATCCCCCGGGAGCTCACTGCTGCCCCTATCTGCACCAGAGGGTAACTGCCTCCTGCACTGAAGGAGTTAAGCTCACATTCACAGTGATACATTATAACAACTGGATGTGATATTATTAATATTATTATAATATTATTAATAATCAATTTCATCATCATTACATCAGAATCTACCTGATACAGAGAGGATTGGACTAAAGATGACTCCACATTACCTTCTCTTTCTGGAATATTTCACCGTTATCTGAATAATAATAACAACCACAATAATAATTATTACAGACCAAGATCTAATAATGACCAATACAATCAATGACCTTAAATAATCTGAGCAAATATAGAATTTCTAATAATAGTAAAACTTATAACCAGAAGGGACAATAAAGAATAATAAGTGAAAAAAAAATAACAAGAATTATAAATTGTTATATCAGCACTTACCAACTTGTAATAACAGTAACAAGGTTTAAAAGTTTATTATAATAAACATTAGGAATAGAAATAATTATAGAACAGTAAAGCAGCAGATGCAAATAATAATAATAATAATTATTATTATTATTATATATCTCTATCTGTAATGATTATTACATATTATTATCCTCATCAGCTCATGACATTAATAATTAAAAGTCCATGGATAATGTAGGAGTTCAGTAACCTGGAGAAAGGAGGGAAATGTATCCAGTAAGGTTTATAAATTCTACATCTATCTTCTAATATTACTTGATACATTTTCTTTTGATTCCGCTGACTTTTATATTTTCCTCTCCATGGCTGGATGGACAGATGTTTGGATACTTGATTATTCATATTACTGGATACATTTTCCTTTGTTTCCTCTGAGATTTTATACTTTCCTCTTCTTCTTGGATGGACAGATGTTTGGATACATAATATATAGATTATTGACATTACTTGATACATTTTCCCTCCTTTCCTCGAACTTTTATATTTACCTCTCCATGGCTGCATGGACAGATGTTTGGATAGTTAATTGATTATTAATATTACTGGATACATTTTCCTTTGTTTCCTCAGACGTTTTATATTTTCCTCTCCATGTTGGATGGACAGATGTTTGGATATATAATATATAGATTATTGACATTTCTTGATACATTTTCTTCGTTTCCTTGGACTTCTATATTTTGCTCTTGATGGCTGGATGGACAGATGATTGAGTAGATAATATATAGATTATTTATTATTGGATATATTTTCCTTCTTTTCCTTTTACTTTTATATTTTCCTCTTGAAGGCTGGATGGACAGGTAATATATAGATTATTATTATTACTGGACACATTTTCCTTTGATTCCTTGGACTTTTTAGATTCTAATCTCCATGGCTGGATGGACAGATGTTTGGATACTTGATTATTAATATTACTGGATACATTTTTCTTCTTTTCCTCTGACTTTTTATATTTTCCTCTTGATGGACAGATAATATATAGATTATTGACATTTCTTGATACATTTTCTTTCTTTTCCTTGGACTTTTTATATTTTCTTCTCCATGGCTGGATGGACAGGTAATATATAGATTATTTATTACTGGATACGTTTTCCTTCTTTTCCTCTTACTTTTATATTTTCCTCTTGATGGCTGGATGGACAGATAATATGTAGATTATTGACATTTCTTGATACATTTTCTTAGTTTCCTTGGACTTCTATATTTTGCTCTTGAAGGCTGGATGGACAGATGTTTGAGGAGATAATATATAGATTATTGACATTTCTTGATACATTTTCTTAGTTTCCTTGGACTTTTTATATTTTCTTCTTGAAGGCTGGATGGACAGATGTTTGGATACTTGATTATTAATATTACTGGATACATTTTCCTTCCTTTCCTCGGACTTTTTACATTTTCCTCTCCATGGCTGGATGGACAGATAATATATAGATTATTGACATTTCTTGATACATTTTCCTTCTTTTCCTCAGACTTTTTATACTTTCCTCTCCATGGCTGGATGGACAGATGTTTGGATATATAATATATAGATTATTTATTACTAGATACATTTTCCTTCTTTTCCCCTTACTTTTATATTTTCTTCTTGATGGCTGGATGGACAGATGTATGGATACTTGATTATTAATATTACTGGATACATTTTCCTTGGACTTGTTATATTTTCCTCTTCTTGTTGGATGGACAGATGTTTGGATATATAATATATAGATTATTGACATTTCTTGATACATTTTCCTTCTTTTCCTCGGACTTTTTATACTTTCCTCTTGATGGCTGGATAGACAGATAATATATAGGTTATTGACCTTTCTTGATACATTTTCCTTCTTTTCCTCGGACTTTTTATACTTTCCTCTCCTTGGCTGGATGGACAGATGTTTGGATACTTGATTATTAATATTACTGGATAAATTTTCCTTCTTTTCTCCTTTTTCTGACCTCCTGCAGATTTTATCCACGGACCTATAATTATTACTATTACAGATTAACATCATGAACTGATGAGAATAATAATAAAATCTAATAATTAAGGTTTAACCCTTCATGTGTGAGATAACTTTCCAGCACAATGAATATCGTCCGATAACAATCAGTCATTGAGTGCAATCCCTGCTCGGGGGCTGCAGATTCCGGGTCTGGGGGCTGGAGCAGGGTCCGGTGCTGGTGACAGGCAGCCGGGATTAGGAGGGGAGGTCACAGGTCACATCTCGCCCTCATTCTAGGGGTAAGGAGGTCTGGCGCCTTGTAAGGTGCACGGTGCCCTAGAATAATATTATGTGACATGTATAGGGGGAGAATTACATCCAAAGAGCTGGGGGCTCGGGGCAGGGGGTGACGGACAGCAGACAGCAGCATTATTACACTTTACATCCTTGTTTTCCGGGTTGCTACATTTGGGTATTTACATGACTATAGCAGTATTTAATCCGAATTATATTATAAACCTATTTACTCATCATACTTTATAAAACTGATCCTTTATTTACAGAATCAATGTTATATTTGAAAATAAACAACTTTACAACCTATCAGCGAATCCTGCTTCTCTCCTTCTACCTTTCATTCTCAATCCATGGGTAAAATCTGGAAAATCTGTTTTCTGTGAAGGCAAATGTTCCCATTACTGAGACAGACGGGGACACTTGGTGCTTTTAAAATTCTATAGAGAAAAGGCGATCTTGAGGCGTCACAGGCGCCATCAAACAAAAGTAACAATAGTTATTTCTATTTAAAACTTTATCAGCACCAACTGTATCTGTCATCTCAGAAATACTAGAATACTTTTGTTATTTTTGGGCATAAAAGTATTTGCATCGATTCATGACAAAAGATTGACTTGATCCGTGCATGAATTTGTCACTCATGCACCGTACAGAGTGTAAATCCTTAGTATTCCCTCATGTTCAGCCCATGCTGATCCAGGACTCATTTCACTGTGGATAATGACACAATGTTACCAGCTTCCGCCAGCATCTTCACAAGGTCTTTTGCTTTTGTTGTGTCACTGTGGATAATGACACAATGTTACCAGCTTCCTCCAGCATCTTCACAAGGTCTTTTGCTTTTGTTCTTGGGTTGATCTGCACATGTCTGACCAAAGCACGTTCATCTCTGGTACACAAAACCCGTCTCCTTCCTGAGCGGTATGATGGCTGCACATTCCCATCTTGTGTGTACTTGTGTATAAGTGTTTGTACAGATGAATGAGGCACCTTCAGGTATCGGGAAATTGCACCCAAGGATGAACCAGACTTGTGCAAGTCCACAATTCTCTTCCTGAGATCTTGGCTGATTTCTTTTGACTTTCTCATGATGCTACACAAAGAAGCCGTGTGTTTCAGGTGCATTACAATACATCCACAGGTGTGTCTGTAATTAACTCACATGTTGCCAAAAAACCTATCAGAAGCTTCCAAAGCCATTACATCATCATATGGGCTATACCAGATTGTTTAAAGTCACAGTACTTGTAGTGTATGGAAACTTCTCACTGTGCAGAAAATAATAAAAATGCCTAAAAACATTCTCTCTCTCATTATTCTGGCATTTGGCAAATAGAAATAATTTTGGTTCTTAATTGACCTAAAACGGTAGAAAAACCTGCAGATGTGTCTTTATAGTGAGAAGAGGGTAAAGCCTGCAGATGTGTCTGTATAGAGAGCGGAGGGAAAACCTGCAGATGTGTCTATATAGAGAGCGGAGGGAAAAACCTGCACATGTGTCTGTATAGAGAGCTGAGGGAAAAACCTGAAGATGTGTCTGTATAGAGAGGGGAGGGAAAAACCTGCAGATGTGTCTGTATAGAGAGCGGGGGGAAAAACCTGCAGATGTGTCTGTATAGAGCGCGGAGGGAAAAACCTGCAGATGTGTCTGTATAGAGAGTGGAGGGAAAAACCTGAAGATGTGTCTGCATAGAGAGTGGAGGGAAAAACCTGCAGATGTGTCTGTATTGAGAGTGGAGGGAAACTGAGGGTTTACACTGTATATATGAGATAATTATATTTGATGCATGGTTATAATGATGCCTCTTGCTGTATACTGGGCTGTGTCCTGTGTATGCGGAGCAGTGGATACAGCAGATTTAAAGACACATCTCTGGTCAGGGAGCAGCTCTGGACAGATGAGCAGGGACCACACGCAACCCGCCAGCAGACCACACAGCGACCTGCCAGGCCCACTCACAGCAGTTTGCACGCAAAGCTTCGCTCCCTTTCCTGAGTTGGAGCCTAGGCTGGGAGCAGGAGCAGGGTCTGGAGCAGAGTCTGGAGGCTGGCACAGGGTCTGGAGGGTCTGGGGCTGGAGCAGGGTCTGGAGTAGAGTCTGGAGGCTGTCACAGGGTCTGGAGGGGCTGGAGCAGGGTCTGGAGTAGAGTCTGGAGGCTGGCACAGGGTCTGGAGCAGAGTCTGGAGGCTGGCACAGGGTCTGGAGCAGAGTCTGGAGGCTGGCACAGGGGCTGGAGGGGCTGGAGCTGGCACAGGGTCTGGAGCAGAGTCTGGAGGCTGGCACAGGGTCTGGAGCAGAGTCTGGAGGCTGGCACAGGGTCTGGAGCAGAGTCTGGAGGCTGGCACAGGGTGTGGAGGGGCTGGAACTGGCACAGGGTTTGGAGCAGAGTCTGGGGGCTGGCACAGGGTCTGGAGCAGAGTCTGGAGGCTGGCACAGGGTCTAGAGGGGCTGGAGCTGGCACAGGGTCTGGAGCAGAGTCTGGGGGCTGGCACAGGGTCTGGAGCAGAGTCTGGAGGCTGGCACAGGGTCTGGAGCTGAGTCTGGGGGCTGGCACAGGGTCTGGAGCAGAGTCTGGGGGCTGGCACAGGGTCTGGAGCTGAGTCTGGGGGCTGGCACAGGGTCTGGAGCTGAGTCTGGGGGCTGGCACAGGGTCTGGAGCAGAGTCTGCAGGCTGGCACAGGGTCTGGAGCAGAGTCTGGAGGCTGGCACAGGGTCTGGAGCTGGGTCTGGCACAGGGTCTGGAGCAGAGTCTGGAGCAGAGTCTGGAGGCTGGCACAGGGTCTGGAGCAAAGTCTGGAGGCTGGCACAGGGTCTGGAGCTGGGTCTGGGGCTGGCACAGGGTCTGGAGCAGAGTCTGGAGCAGAGTCTGCAGGCTGGCACAGGGTCCGGAGCAGAGTCTGGAGGCTGGCACAGGGTCTGGAGCAGAGTCTGGAGGCTGGCACAGGGTCTGGAGCTGGGTCTGGGGCTGGCACAGGGTCTGGAGCAGAGTCTGGAGGCTGGCACAAGGTCTGGAGCAGAGTCTGGAGGTGCTGGAGGCTGGTGCAGGCCCTGGGGTCTGGAGCTCTCACACGGTCCCTGCTCTCTCCCCCCTGCTCTCACTGAGAGCTTTTGTACCAGTACTGTACTGCTCCGCTGCTGCACACACATGGGTCTGATTAGAGTGCAAGCTCTGCTGGTGAGCCAGATGACTTCTCCAAGGACCATTACATTACATGTGAAGGTCGATCAATTCTGTGATGAGTGAATAAGACGTATTGTGCACATAAGGAATTTAACAAAAAATGTAGAAATTGCAGAGAAACAATCTGTCCTTTGACTATAATGAAAGGTAATAATAATAATAATGGGGATTTCATGGAAATATCGGAGCTGTGCACAGAACCGTCATGGCGGCACATGGACCCCAAATCTCCCTTACAAGCAATGCTCAGACGCCTGCAGTCAGATGTTATAATGTGGCATCTTCCTTTTCTATGGTGAACAATTTCCTATTTTACATGGATATACACAGGTTTGGTTTTTTGCTTTCTGCACTGTATAGACCTTTAGCCAACTTATAATCTCCACTAGGGGGAGCTCACTGTAGACAGTGCTATTATTTACGTCTTTATTTCATCCAGCAAAACAAAATGTGTTGTTCTTAGCTTCTAAGCTACATGTCCCAGACGCACCCTGCTTCTCCTCAATGCTGCAGATCCCTCCCTCGTTGTGTTGTATGTTCCTGACTAGCTCCACCCTCTGATTTATCATCGATAACTGAAAACTCATCTTATGCTCCTGTACAATACTCTGCCTGACTGATTTCTTCTGCTCTGTTGATCCATAAGGCAGAAGATTATCTTCTGCCAAATGTATCAACCGAGCAGCATTTGCAGTTTCACATCACTGGACTCCTCTTGTTACATCAGACATTGTCATATTCTCTTCCTTCTTCATATTTTGTGTTTTTCTTGCCCTCGGATGTCTGGAATATTATCGGGGGCTCCAGATCTTTAATATTTCTTCTCTGTCTTTGATCCTTCGATGCTGGGAAGTGAATGTGTTGTGTGCACATTTATTGGTGCAGTAACCCGGAGCCTGAGCAATGGAGGGAGACGTCAAATCTTCTATTTGCTCGCATCTCACACGAGCAGATAGTGTGGGCTCTTGGGAAATAGCGTCGTTAATGCCCCCCGGGGTGCCAGGAGCGGGGGCAGAGTTAGATGTCCCTGAACCAGGCTATATATTGGAAGGAGAACCCTTTTTATCTCATTTACGTTGCCTTTATTGTTGCAGGACTCTTAGCTGCACATTGTGGGGTCCAGGACTCTTTATCCCTATCTCAGGTTGGTGAGGGTCCGGCACACGTCACCACCGTCAATCAGTTGCTTGCAGCTCCAGATGGAAGCAGCAATGGGACCTAAATCCACTGCGTAATGACCAATCTCAGGCCGCTCCTATTGAAGTGAACGTGATCTGAGCTGCAGTACCGGAGAATGACCACTGCACGGTGTCTCGAGTTGTGCTCTATGGACATCTGGCTGCACTAAGAGCTGATAAAAGGTGATTGGAGCAGATGCCAGAGTTGGACCCCCAATGTTCTCATATTGATAAACAAGTCCTGGCACCCCCTCTAATGCAGCAAGCTCAGGGGCACCAGGCAAAGCTCTGTTCTTCAATATAGGTTGTGCATGCAAAAAAATCAGGCCCTGTGCACACAGTGCATTTTTTTATGTTTTTTTTGTGCAGTTTTGTCACAAATGTGCATACCAGAAAAGTCACTAATTCTGCAGTGCTGTGCACATGTTGCTTATTTTTTCTTTGCAGATTTGGAGCAAAAAATAATCTGAAGTGCCAACTCTTTCTGGATTTTCCGCCCTTCCGCCCATTCACGTCATTATGAAAGATTTACCAAACTTAAGCAAAAAAACTCCTTGTTTTGTGCATTTTTCTGAACAAGACGCAGATTTGGTGCAGAAAATTTATACAACAAATACTCAGCGTGTGCAAGAACCTAGAGACACAAGAGATCAGCAAGAAGTCAGTGCACCCCGGAGTCACAGGGGTCAGGGGCTAAGGAGACTTCAGGATTGGTGTGCATGCACTGGAGGAATCGATTTGTTTACTAACATTGTATCGTTTCTTTATCTGCTCGTTACAAAGTCACTTTCATTGGAATTCAGGAAAGTTTAGACAATGTATCCGAATATATTCAGTTCCATCAATCCGATATCTACAAAGTATCTGCAGGAACCGGGTTATCATTATACAGGAGGATAAAATCTGCAGCCATAACTGATGTTTCCAGAATAAACGCTGCGGAGATTACTCTTGTTTTGATGCATTTTTTTTCCCCATGAGTGAAAGAATCGACAAGTTGTTAATGTGAAACTGCTGCAAATCTGCAAATAAAAAATCAGCAACACGTGCATGAGATTTCAGAATCTGGACCACTTTGCTGGGACTGTAAAATGCTGCAATGTGAACACGCCTTTGCACAGATCCCCTCTTGTATGACCCTTGTCTGCAGCTGAGGGGTTAATTATTGGCAGGTCCGGCCTTAGCCTGAACGGTGCCCTGTGCAAAACTGTCCTTTTTTGCCCCCCCTACTGATTTTCCAGGAAACTGGTAAAGACGGGAGGAGAGAGGATGCAGAGCCGAGAGCAGGTGAGGGCACCCCCTGCTGGATACTGTGCAGGGAGCCGACAGTACGTAGCGCGGAGGGGAGAGGGGGGGCACTCCCTGCTGGAGCCTGTGCATTAGGAGCAGCAAAGTGAAAGTAAACAGCTCTGCTTTCTGGGCGCCCCCTGTGATGTCGGCCTGCTGGCGCCCTGTGCGACCGCACCACTCGCACATAGCTAAAGCCGGCTATGATTATTGGCATTAATGAGATATGAGTTGCTTATTAATTAAGAATTTATCTGACCAAGAAGGGTTTTTTTTTTGCAAAAGGCTCAAAATAGGTTATAATAAATGATAACAAGTGACGCCAATCTCCCCGGTAGTTACATAGGTTGAAAAAAGACCTAGGTCCATCTAGTTCCTCCTTCCTCCACCGATTCTACATTTGGTCACTAAATCATTTATAACCAACAATGTTGTGTGAGGAAATCCTCCGCCCTGATATAAAGCTGTTCTAGTATCTGCCATTACTACCTCTTGTGGTCGCATTCCACAGTCTGACTGCTCTAACTGTAAAGAACCCTTCCTATTTAGCTGCCGGAATCGCTTTTCTTGCACGCACAGTGTATGCCCCCTGGTCCTTAGTATTTTGATGGGACGTGGACGGCGGCGGCCACCGGTAGCCCCGGAATAAGGAGCGGATTATTTTTTTAACCCATTCTGAGCTGTTGGTAATTTCACTCTCCAATGTCTTTAATGCTTTATGCATTCCCAGTTCCTATAGGAAGAAGTCTCTTTGGAGGATCAGTGATGGTTCAGGATGATGGGAGTTGTCACCGCCCGTCAGGTGGAGTTTCCCTAATGTCCCTGTATAGTTGTATAAACCCCAGATTGTTTCCTGAGCGGCTGCACCCAGGGAGGTAGAGAAGGCTGTAAAGTGAGACTGACAGGGAGCCGGCCATGTTTGCAGAGGCTTCTCTGTGACCCGGGGCAGGCAGAGGAGTGAGCCTTCAATCACAATTAGTGGCCAGACTGCAGGGCAATTAGCAGACGGCTTCCTCTGACATGTGCGGGTCAACAGCTAACACAGCACAGGGGCACCAGTGCGGAAGATATATTACACTGGGAGCACTGGAGGTGATGGGCCGGGTGCAGAAGAGAAGCTTAGCCATGTCACCGCTCAATTTATTGCAAGATTTAGCCCATGCACCACTCACAGAAAGTTATGGATATTTGGCTTCTGGATGAAATTTACGGAGAACGTAAAAAGTTCACACTACAGAGATATTTTATCATTAAATAGAAGCAGCAATGGAGAGTTCCTCATCCCAAAGAAGTTATTGGAATAAAAGCCAACACCAGTGGTGGGTATACCCCCCCCCATCACCCCAACACCCCTACACCCCCCAAATGTCACTGTCTCCATGACTTGTCCTGGGCAACTCCAGCTGACAACGACGCCTCCTGCTGGTCACCAGTGGTGGGTATACCCCCCCCCCCCCATCACCCCAACACCCCTACACCCCCCAAATGTCACTGTCTCCATAACTTGTCCTGGGGCCTTGAGCATCAACTCCAGCTGACAACGACGCCTCCTGCTGGTCACCAGTGGTGGGTATACCCCCCCCTACCCCTACACCTCTACACCCCCCAAATGTCACTGTCTCCATGACTTGTCCTGGGCAACTCCAGCTGACAACGACACCTCCTGCTGGTCACCAGTGGTGGGTATACCCCCCCATCACCCCAACACCCCTACACCCCCCCAAATGTCACTGTCTCCATAACTTGTCCTGGGGCCTTGAGCATCAACTCCAGCTGACAACGATGCCTCCTGCTGGTCACCAGTGGTGGGTATACCCCCCCCCTACCCCTACACCTCTACACCCCCCAAATGTCACTGTCTCCATAACTTGTCCTGGGGCCTTGAGCATCAACTCCAGCTGACAATGACGCCTCCTGCTGGTCACCAGTGGAGTTATTGTCTGTGGAAGCCGGCGACCTTCAGGTCATTGAGGTTCTGGGGTACAGAGTTCCGGCCTCTACACAGTGACTCAGTGCATAGGTTTCTATGGGGTTAAGGTCTGGAGAAAAATCAGCCGCTCCATTTGAGGTCCCCTAGTCTCAAGCAGCCGTTCCCTAATGATGTGACCTCCATGAGCTGGAGCATTGTCCTCCATGAAGATGACATTAGGCTGGTGTGGTTCCTGCAGAGGCGCAATGACTGGAGTGATCGGGGCTGTTACTGCACCATCACACAGTGCAGGGCCGTTCTGTACTGACCACACTGTAACACCACCATCACCAAAGCCTCGTCTGGTGACAGCAGCGGCTGATGCACAGCGCTCTCCTGCACGTCTCCACCATAGTTGGCGACCATCATTTCTGCTCAGCGTGAATCGACTTTCATCAGTGACGAGCACTGAGGCCACTGGTCCCTCGTCCAGTGTAGATGACGCCTGTGCCTGGTGGAGTGGTCAGGCTCCTTGCAGGTTATCTAGCAAACAGACCACACTAATATAAATGGTTTCAAATGGTCTGACATGGCACTTCATGGCTCTCACTTCCCTTACATGTGCCTGGAGCTGTGTGACATTCATCACCCGGTTCTGAAGTGCATTGTTCACAATGAAGAGGTCCTCAGTGTGGGATGTGGACAGAAGACGTCCACTTCTCTGCCTTTCTGTGACTCTTCCAGTCTCTCTATATATCTGTATAACCTGCTGGTGACACTCTGTGACACTCTAAGCACAGTTGCCACTTCTTTGCCTTTCTTTGACTCTTCCAGTCTCTCTGTGTCTCTGAAAAACCTGCTGGTGACACTCTGTGATACTCTCAGCTCAGTGACCGCTTCTCTGCCTTTCTCTGACTCTTCCAGTCTCTCTGTGTCTCTGTACATCCTGCTGGTGACACTCTGTGATGCTCTAAGCTCAGTGGCCTCTTCTCTGCCTTTCTCTGACTCTTCCAGTCTCTCTACAACCTGTTTGATGACACTCTAAGCTCAGTGGTCATTTCTGTTCCTTTTTGTGACTCTTCCAGTCTCTCTGTATCTCTGTACAACCTGCTGGTGACACTCTGTGACATTGTAAGCTCAGTAGCCATTTCTCTGACTCTTCCAGTCTCTCTGTGTCTCTCTACAACCTGCTGGTGACACTCTGTGACGCTCTAAGCTCAGTGGCCTCTTCCATCTGAGAACCTCCTGCTTGAAGCCTCACAATGGTGCGGTGCTGATGATAAGTTGTTCGGTGTCGTCTTGGTCTCATGATGAGGAGGAAAGTTTAATACCAATTTTAATGGAACCCCGAAATGTATTGGGCGATTCATGGATCAAACACCTGTTGTGAATTTTGCTGTTAACCTTCTTGTTAGAGAACAGCAAGTTGTGAAAAAGTATTGAATGACGTGTTGAATACTTATTTCACCCGTTGTATATCAGCCAAACGTCTAGGCCTACACTTGCTTTCTCTTTGCCTATAGCTTGTTTTTCTGCCCTCCATATGTCTTTAGATACTTTACCCAGCCCCACGTCTGCTGCTACCTCTAATGCTGAGAATAATGGAGGGAGATCAGGGAGAGAGCAGGAAGAAAGCAGGGAGATCAGGGGGAGATCAGGGGGAGATAAGGGGGAGAGCAGGGAGAGAGCAGGGAGAGAGCAGGAAGATCAGGGAGAGAGCAGGGAGAGAGCAGGAAGAAAGCAGGGAGATCAGGGGGAGATCAGGGGGAGATAAGGGGGAGAGCAGGGAGATCAGGGGGAGATCAGGGGGAGATAAGGGGGAGAGCAGGGAGAGAGCAGGGAGAGAGCAGGAAGATCAGGGAGAGAGCAGGGAGAGAGCAGGAAGATCAGGGAGAGAGCAGGGAGATCAGGGGGAGATCAGGGGGAGATAAGGGGGAGAGCAGGGAGATCAGGGGGAGATCAGGGGGAGAGAGCAGGAAGAAAGCAGGGAGATCAGGGGGAGATCAGGGGGAGATCAGGGAGAAAGCAGGGAGATCAGGGAGAGAGCAGGGAGATCAGGGGGAGATCAGGGGGAGATCAGGGAGAGAGCAGGGAGATCAGGGGGAGATCAGGGGGAGATAAGGGGGAGAGCAGGGAGATCAGGGGGAGATCAGGGGGAGAGAGCAGGAAGAAAGCAGGGAGATCAGGGGGAGATCAGGGGGAGATCAGGGAGAAAGCAGGGAGATCAGGGAGAGAGCAGGGAGATCAGGGGGAGATCAGGGGGAGATCAGGGAGAGAGCAGGGAGATCAGGGGGAGATCAGGGGGAGATAAGGGGGAGAGCAGGGAGATCAGGGGGAGATCAGGGGGAGAGAGCAGGGAGAAAGCAGGGAGATCAGGGGGAGATCAGGGGGAGATCAGGGAGATCAGGGGGAGATCAGGGGGAGAGAGCAGGAAGAAAGCAGGGAGATCAGGGGAAGATCAGGGGGAGATAAGGGGGAGAGCAGGGAGATCAGGGGGAGATCAGGGGGAGATAAGGGGGAGAGCAGGGAGAGAGCAGGGTGTAACGCCTGCCTGGATCAACAGGCTCAGATGGGCTGTAATAGACAGGCTAGAGGGAAGCCACTCACCAAGCAGGACCCCCAGAACCCTGAAACCCTTTAACCCCTATACAGGGATTTGGAATTACACAGGGCCCTGGAGATCACTACCTGTGGAAGGCTGCAGTCCGATGAGAGTAGTAGTCAGGCAGGGTAAAACCAGGAATTGGGGAACAGGGACAGAATCGGCAGGCAAGGACGTAATCAGAAAACGTAGCAGAGGTCATATCTGGATCGGGCAGCGAGGTACAAAAACAGCAGCAGGAGGATAGTCAGAAAACATGCAGAAGTCAGAACACAGGAATCACCAAACAGAATAGGGCGGATCAGGAGCCAGGAAATCAGAACTATCTCTGGCAGAGGTCAGCAGACAGGAGGGGAGCTAAGAAGGTTGTGGTGTCTTCCCATTGGCTGTAGCTGAACGCTGGCAACTTCAGCTGGAAGACACACGCCACCCACAGTCAGCCAGCAGTACTGCAGATCCCAAGCTAACCCAGCCCAGTGGATGATCGGAGCTTGCGTCCACCGGTGCCGCTGGCATTGTCTCCTCTCCCATCACCAGCACCATCCACGGCAGGAACACGGCGTCGCCTGGCGATCGGAGCAGAGGTCGCTGGAGCGGACTCTGGTGGTGACGTAACACAGGAAAATCAGGGGGAGAACAGGGACAGAGCAGGGAGATCACCGGGAAAGCAGGGAGAGAGCAAGGAGAGAGCAGGGAGAGAGCCGGGAAATCTGGGAGAGATCAGGGAGAGAGCAGGGAGATCAGGGAGAGAGCAGGGAGATCAGGGAGAGAGCAGGGAGATCAGGGAGAGAGCAAGGTGATCAGGGGGAGATCAGGGTGATCAGGGTGAGATCAGGGAGAGATCAGGAAGATCAGGGAGAGCCTTCGGAACTGTGTCAGTTTTGTAACATTGTTGCGCAGCGCTCAGCTATATAAGTGACACAGATGCTGCAGCAGTAACTGCAGAACATTCTTTATGAGGACGGTTTGGAAAGTTACGTATCTTTGCATTTAGGAAGTGAGAGAACAATAAATAAATAGTGTGAGATGAAGTGGCCGCCCTACACATTACACATTACACACCACAGCCCTAATGAGATGAAGTGGCCGCCCTACACATTACACATTACACACCACAGCCCTAATGAGATGAAGTGGCCGCCCTACACATTACACTCCACAGCCCTAATGAGATGAAGTGGCCGCCCTACACATTACACACCACAGCCCTAATGAGATGAAGTGGCCGCCCTACACATTACACATTACACATTACACTCCACAGCCCTAATGAGATGAAGTGGCCGCCCTACACATTACACTCTACAGCCCTAATGAGATGAAGTGGCCGCCCTACACATTACACTCCACAGCCCTAATGAGATGAAGTGGCCGCCCTACACATTACACTCTACAGCCCTAATGAGATGAAGTGGCCGCCCTACACATTACACTCCAGACCCTAACGAGGCTTTGTCAGAGCTTCTCTTCGCACTTTGCTCATGCAGAATATATTCATCGCCTCATTATCCCAGAAAGTGTCTTGTGATGTCGAGAAAACTAATGAAGATTTAATTAGCAGGAAGTTTTTTTTAATCTTGAATTAGAAGTGGTTCCATTCTGGATTCTTTCGGAGTTCCTGAGGGCGCAGACGGTCACCGCTCAGGACTCGGAGTCAAGCATTCTTCACTGAAGGTCTGGAACAATATTCTATGACCTCATGTAGAAAAGGTCGAAAGATCTAATATGGGTTCAGGCGGAAAAAAAAGGAACCTGGTCTGTGCCTGGCAAGGAAATGGCTCCTAAGAGGACTACAATGAGCCAGGAAGGTGCATGCCGTATGTGAGTCAGTGCGTTTCAATCTTGGCATTTAAGCAGCTGAAAAATGAGTGTAACTTCCTCCTCGGAGCTGAAGAGGCGAAGCTCTTAGGAGATTGTGTGTTCCAGGCTGGAGATTGGCGAGATGCGAGCGGCTCATACATTCCCCCAAACCTATGTGGAGAGCGGCGGATTTCCCCTCTTGTTCTGTGACCTGTCGACTTCTTCCTCCATTGTCCTTTTTTTCCCTAAAAATCTAAAACCAAAGTGGAAAATAAACTGGCATGAGTGGAAATAATAAGTGATGTGAAGGGCTCACGGATACATGAAGGACTGAACGTGTCCACTGGGACCAGCACTGATTCCACCAGAACCACCGGTGGGAGGAGATCGTGCACGAAAATAGAAATCTAGAGGCTAGAGACGCAGAGCTGATGATAGGTGATCGCGGCTCGGGGGGGGGAAGGGGTCTCATAAGATGCCCCGGGATAGGGAGATGCCGCTGAACTCAACATCGCCGCCCTGGGGGCAAAAGGGGGTCACATAAGATGCCCCGGGATAGGGAGATGCCGCTGAACTCAACATCGCCGCCCTGGGGGCAAAAGGGGGTCACATAAGATGCCCCGGGATAGGGAGATGCCGCTGAACTCAACATCGCCGCCCTGGGGGTCAAAAGGGGTCTCATAAGATGCCCCGGGATAGGGAGATGCCGCTGAACTCAACATCGCCGCCATGGAGGACAAAAGGGGGTCTCATAAGATGCCCCGAGATAGAGAGATGCCGCTGAACTCAACATCGCCGCCCTGGTGGACAATAGAGGTCTCATAAGATGCCCCGGGATAGGGAGATGATGCTGAACTCAACATCGCCGCCCTGGGGGTCAAAAGGGGTCTCATAAGATGCCCCGGGATAGGGAGATGACACTGATCTCAACATCGCCGCCCTGGTGGACAATAGGGGGTCTCATAAGATGCCCCAGGATAGGGAGATGATGCTGAACTCAACATCGCCGCCATGGAGGACAATAGGGGTCTCATAAGATGCCCCGGTATAGGGAGATGACACTGATCTCAACATCGCCGCCCTGGAGGACAATAGGGGGTCTCATCAGACGCCACATGTGCCAACCTTACAGAATTTCTGGATGCCCCGTTAGGCGCCAACACATGACCCTGCATCAAGGTGGAGCGCCGCCTTCTGGAAGACCTTTGTGGCACACACAAGATTTGGGAACTGTCCCGGGAGACTGGAGGGTTTCTTCTTCATCCTGGAGCCGCACTTTTGACCCGATCAGTCTTTGGGGCAACGTTCTTGGTCCTTTCGGCACCTATTTTGGCAGGAATTGTTCCGTCTATTCTTGATCTGTAATTCTTCAGATGGGAATGAACAGCGATCACTTGACAGCGGCTTCATTTTACGATTGCTGAGGGTCAGTGCGTGCCTGAGGTCTCTGCCGCCATATTCTTCTGTTCTCCAGCCTAAGGCCTGTGTCATGCACGAGACCATACAATGTATCAGCTTTTCTGGGCTTGTCGTGCATCAAGCGGTCACATTGTTATCAGATTGTATCAAGTCTCACAATTGTGTAAAGTCACTTCTGATCACTTCTGTCCCCTCCTCAATTGTCCTCACTCTCAGGGGTCCTCGCCCCACAATCTGGGCTCCGATATAGAGCCAGAGGGTCCAGAGCCAGCGATACATGGGATGATTGGAGCATCTATACACACAGCAGTCTCCAGATCTCCCCTCCGGTATCTGCATCGTGTGTTTCCAGCTCCGCAGACACGCTCCATTTCTAGGGAGAATCCTCTAATAAATGAGACGTCACTTTATAGACCGAATCTCTGGACAGAACCTTCCTCTGCCGCCCACATCCCACCGAGAGATTAATGAGCGGAGCCGGCATAGAAATGTGGGGTCTACACGCAACCGATTATATGTGGCCAAACTGATGATGGGAGGATCCGGAAGAAAGAAGGATCAGGAAGGGAAGAAGGTGAAAAGGGAGGAAAGGAGGGAGGAAAAGAGGGGAGAAAAGGAAGGAGGAACTGGAAGAAAGAAGGATAAGGAAGGGAAGAAGGTGAAAAGGGAGGAAAGGAGGGAGGGAAGAAAGGAAGAAAAGGAGGGAGGAACTGGAAGAAAGAAGGATAAGGAAGGGAAGAAGGTGAAAAGGGAGGAAAGGAGGGAGGAAAAGAGGGGAGAAAAGGAAGGAGGAACTGGAAAAAAGAAGGATAAGGAAGGGAAGAAGGTGAAAAGGGAGGAAAGGAGGGAGAGAAGAAAGGAGGGAGGAAAGGAGGGAGGAACTGGAAAAAAGAAGGATAAGGAAGGGAAGAAGGTGAAAAGGGAGGAAAGGAGGGAGGAAAAGAGGGGAGAAAAGGAAGGAGGAACTGGAAGAAAGAAGGATAAGGAAGGGAAGAAGGTGAAAAGGGAGGAAAGGAGGGAGGGAAGAAGGCAGGGAGGAAAGGAGGGAGGAACTGGAAGAAAGAAGGATAAGTAAGGGAAGAAGGTGAAAAGGGAGGAAAGGAGGGAGGAAAAGAGGGGAGAAAAGGAAGGAGGAACTGGAAGAAAGAAGGATAAGGAAGGGAAGAAGGTGAAAAGGGAGGAAAGGAGGGAGGGAAGAAGGCAGGGAGGAAAGGAGGGAGGAACTGGAAAAAAAGAAGGATAAGGAAGGGAAGAAGGTGAAAAGGGAGGAAAGGAGGGAGGGAAGAAGGCAGGGAGGAAAGGAGGGAGGACCTGGAAGAAAGAAGGATAAGGAAGGGAAGAAGGTGAAAAGGGAGGAAAGGAGGGAGGAAAAGAGGGGAGAAAAGGAAGGAGGAACTGGAAGAAAGAAGGATAAGGAAGGGAAGAAGGTGAAAAGGGAGGAAAGGAGGGAGGGAAGAAAGGAAGGGAGAAAAGAAAGGAAGGGAGAAAAGGAGGGAGGAACTGGAAGAAAAGAACAGGTATACAAGCACAAAGGGAAGAAGGTGGAAAGGAAGGAAAGGAGGGAGGAAAGAAGGGAAGAAGGAAAGGAGGGAGGAAAGAAAGGAAGTGAGAAAAGGAGGGAGAAACTAGAAGAAAGGAACAGGTATACGAGCAAGATAAGAAGGAAGGGAAGGAGGTGAAAAGGAAGGAAAGGAGGGAGGAAAGAAAGGAGGGAAGAAAAGAAGGAACTAGAAGAAAGGAATAGGTCCACAAGCATGAAAGGAAGAAGATGAAAAGGAGGGAAGGGAGGGAAGGATAGAAGGAAGAGAGAGGTAAGAAGGGAGGAACTGGAAGAAAGGAACAGGTCCACGAGCACCATAAGAAGGAAGGGAAGAAGGCAAAGAGGGAAGGAAGGATGGAAGAGAGGCAGGAAAGAGAAAAGAAAGGAAGGGACAAAAGAAGGGAGGAACTGGAAGATAGGCAAAGGTACATGAGCACGATAAGAAGGAAGGGAAGAAAGCAAAGAGGGAGGGAAGGATGGAAGAGAGAGGGGAAAGAAAGGAAGGGATGAAAGGAGGGAAATAAAGGAAAGGAAGGGAGGGAGGAAAGGAGGGAAATAAAGGAAAGGAGGGAGGGAAGGAGGGAAATAGGGGAAAGAAGGGAAGTAAAGGAAAGGCTGAACATAATGAAGGATAGGAAGAAATGAGGGAAATTAAATAAGTAAAGGATGGGAAGGAGGTAAAGAATGTAAGAACAGACGGAAAGGAAGACGGAAGGATGGAAAAAAGGAAGGAGGCATAAAAAGGGAAAGAAAAAGAAAAGGGAGGGAAGGTAATGTTGAAAAGATAAATGGTGCAAGAAAATATAAAAGAGGAAAGAGAAAAGGAGGAGCTGAAACTGGGAGATGAGCAGGGAGTGACTGGAGGAAGGAAGTGTCCCTTTATCATCGCTAATACCCCAGAAGGGAGGCCACTGCGCCTTCTCCGATTATTGACTCCTCGGTTCCATTATTAGTTACATTGTTATTTGCCCTGACACTTCATGAATGTTTCCTCCACATTCCAGACATGTGAAGCAAATTCCTCCCCTGAACGAGGACACGAGCTGATTGATTCCTAAGAAAATTACCCGAATTATTACAGTGAATCTAGACTTGGATAATCCAGAACCTCCGGCCCAGACTGCAAGTCGTGAGGTCCTGGGATCATGATGCCACAAGACATAAGAAGACATAGTCAGTGTCCGCTCATGGCCATAGTCCGGGGTTCTGCTCAGGGGTCTCATAAAAGAGATGTCTCCATATAGACCCCCACAGATCGGCGTCCGCTGCTCCAGAGGGATGGATTTATCAGCCGCAGTGATGAGACTGATGTAGTGAGTGTGATTGTGCACAGGTTGGATATATTGACTCTTCTTTGCACTTTATCATTCCTGCGTTTGGGGCAGTGATGAGTCTTCAGCTCCCGGCTCCACCGCTCTCCATCACTTTGCACCCAAATGACTTTAGTCCCATCTAGAGCGGCATTCACCCTTCTGCGGGGTCTCAACAGTAGGGGGTCTGCACCGGGGCATAATCCGCTCCATGCATTTCGTGGCAGTTTCCTATTTCTGAGCAGTCACTGGAGCCTGAGGGAAGTCGATGGAGCGAGGACATCTGAGCCGGTCACCCCATGTTATTCCAAGCAGGAAGGGTGATTGACAGCTGGGTTTTCCCAAGAGGTTCTGAGGCTGGTGACCCCAGCTGCAGACGAGTGGGAAGCTAAAATCATTACCCTCATGGAATTGGCCCCGGATACAACAAATGTGGAGTGTGAGGAGAGGGGCCCCATATAGCTGAGGTCCACGGGAAACCTGATCTGCTGCTATCATCTGCAAACATCTCTATAGGAAAACCTCCAACATGGGCTGAATGAGCGGAGAAGAGGCCGACTCCCGGCACCGCCTGCAGCTGATATCAGGATGCATTCACACCTAGCAGTCATGCAGCTCTGTGACTCGGCCGTGTTCTTACTGTTTCTCTACCCCATGAGGACAATGATTCTTCCAGAGGTCCCAAACAGTCTGAAGGGGCTTCATCCCTGCAATGCCGGACATTGGGAAAACTGATTGTCCAAAGAAGAGAAAGTGACGCCACCATGAGTCAGTAACGCCTCCCAAGACCACTGATGTGGGGGGTTCTTATCCATGGAGGGGGTCACTCACAATGTGCGGGGGCTTCTCATCCATGGAGGGGGTCACTCACAATGTGCGGGGGCTTCTCATCCATGGATGGGATCAGTCACAATGTGTGGGGGCTTCTCATCCATGGAGGGGTCACTCACAATGTGTGGGGGCTTCTCATCCATGGAGGGGGTCACTCACAATGTGTGGAGGCTTCTCATCCATGGAGGGAGTCACTCACAATGTGTGGGGGCTTCTCATCCATGGAGGGGGTCACTCACAATGTGCGGGGGCTTCTCATCCATGGAGGGGGTCACTCACAATGTGCGGGGGCTTCTCATCCATGGATGGGATCAGTCACAATGTGTGGGGGCTTCTCATCCATGGAGGGGTCACTCACAATGTGTGGGGGCTTCTCATCCATGGAGGGGGTCACTCACAATGTGTGGAGGCTTCTCATCCATGGAGGGAGTCACTCACAATGTGTGGGGGCTTCTCATCCATGGAGGCGTCACTACAATGTGTGGGGGCTTCTCATCCATGGAGGGGTCACTCACAATGTGTGGGGGCTTCTCATCCATGGAGGGGTCACTCACAATGTGTGGGGGCTTCTCATCCATGGATGGGATCAGTCACAATGTGTGGGGGCTTCTCATCCATGGAGGGGTCACTCACAATGTGTGGGGGCTTCTCATCCATGGAGGGGTCACTCACAATGTGTGCGGGCTTCTCATCCATGGAGGGGATCACTCACAATGTGTGGGGGCTTCTCATCCATGGAGGGGATCACTCACAATGTGTGGGGGCTTCTCATCCATGGAGGGGATCACTCACAATGTGTGGGGGCTTCTCATCCATGGAGGGGGTCACCATAATGTGCGGGGGCTTCTCATCCATGGAGGGGATCACTCACAATGTGTGGGGGCTTCTCATCCATGGAGGGAGTCACTCACAATGTGCGGGGGCTTCTCATCCATGGAGGGGGTCAGTCACAATGTGTGGGGGCTTCTCATCCATGGAGGGGTCACTCACAATGTGTGGGGGCTTCTCATCCATGGAGGGGTCACTCACAATGTGTGGGGGCTTCTCATCCATGGAGGGGTCACTCACAATGTGTGGGGGCTTCTCATCCATGGAGGGGTCACTCACAATGTGTGGGGGCTTCTCATCCATGGAGGGGGTCACTCATAATGTGTGGGGGCTTCTCATCCATGGAGGGGGTCACTCACAATGTGTGGAGGCTTCTCATCCATGGATGGGATCAGTCACAATGTGTGGGGGCTTCTCATCCATGGAGGGGTCACTCACAATGTGTGGGGGCTTCTCATCCATGGATGGGATCAGTCACAATGTGTGGGGGCTTCTCATCCATGGAGGGGTCACTCACAATGTGTGGGGGCTTCTCATCCATGGAGGGGATCACTCACAATGTGTGGGGGCTTCTCATCCATGGAGGGAGTCACTCACAATGTGCGGGGGCTTCTCATCCATGGAGGGGGTCAGTCACAATGTGTGGGGGCTTCTCATCCATGGAGGGGTCACTCACAATGTGTGGGGGCTTCTCATCCATGGAGGGGTCACTCACAATGTGTGGGGGCTTCTCATCCATGGAGGGGTCACTCACAATGTGTGGGGGCTTCTCATCCATGGAGGGGTCACTCACAATGTGTGGGGGCTTCTCATCCATGGAGGGGGTCACTCATAATGTGTGGGGGCTTCTCATCCATGGAGGGGGTCAGTCACAATGTGTGGAGGCTTCTCATCCATGGATGGGATCAGTCACAATGTGTGGGGGCTTCTCATCCATGGAGGGGTCACTCACAATGTGTGGGGGCTTCTCATCCATGGATGGGATCAGTCACAATGTGTGGGGGCTTCTCATCCATGGAGGGGTCACTCACAATGTGTGGGGGCTTCTCATCCATGGAGGGGTCACTCACAATGTGTGCGGGCTTCTCATCCATGGAGGGGATCACTCACAATGTGTGGGGGCTTCTCATCCATGGAGGGTTGTGGGGGCTTCTCATCCATGGAGGGGATCACTCACAATGTGTGGGGGCTTCTCATCCATGGAGGGGATCACTCACAATGTGTGGGGGCTTCTCATCCATGGAGGGGGTCACCATAATGTGCGGGGGCGTCTCATCCATGGAGGGGATCACTCACAATGTGTGGGGGCTTCTCATCCATGGAGGGGTCACTCACAATGTGTGGGGGCTTCTCATCCATGGAGGGGTCACTCACAATGTGTGGGGGCTTCTCATCCATGGAGGGGTCACTCACAATGTGTGGGGGCTTCTCATCCATGGAGGGGTCACTCACAATGTGTGGGGGCTTCTCATCCATGGAGGGGTCACTCACAATGTGTGGGGGCTTCTCATCCATGGAGGGGTCACTCACAATGTGTGGGGGCTTCTCATCCATGGAGGGGGTCACTCATAATGTGTGGGGGCTTCTCATCCATGGAGGGGCTCACTCACTGTGTGGGGGCTTCTCATCCATGGAGGGGATCACTCACAATGTGTGGGGGCTTCTCATCCATGGAGGGGTCACTCACAATGTGTGGGGGCTTCTCATCCATGGAGGGGTCACTCACAATGTGTGGGGGCTTCTTATCCATGGAGGGGTCACTCACAATGTGTGGGGGCTTCTCATCCATGGAGGGGGTCACTCATAATGTGTGGGGGCTTCTCATCCATGGAGGGGCTCACTCACTGTGTGGGGGCTTCTCATCAACAGAGGGTTGTGGGGGCTTTTCATCTATGGAGGGGCTCAATCACAATGTGTGGGGGCTTCTCATCCATGAAAAAGGCTCATTCATAATTTTACCTAAGAAAATGACCAAGAAATAAAGAATGAGGTCTGAACCTCTTCCAAGAGCAGCTTCTCCCATCATCCAGGACAATGTGGGGATGATGCTTTATTCAGCATCATTGGGGTCAGAAGGAAAAAGTGAGAACTAAGTGGCTCAGTGAGCAAAACTCAATCTCATTGAGAACTTGTGACACCTCCGAGCTCTGGTGAAACAATAACGGGTCGTCAGTCCAGATCTGCCCAGGAGGCGATATCCGGCCACCTGGGGGGAGGGGCCGAAGTGTGGAGGAATCGGGGGCAGAAGTCTGGAGGAATCGGGGCAGAAGTCTGGAGGAATCGGGGGCAGAAGTCTGGAGGAATTGGGGGCAGAAGTCTGGAGGAATCAGAGGCAGAAGTCTGGCGGAATCGGGGCAGAGTCTGGAGGAATCGGGGCAGAAGTCTGGAGGAATTGGGGGCAGAAGTCTGGAGGAATCAGGGGCAGAAGTCTGGAGGAATCGGGGCAGAAGTCTGGAGGAATCGGGGCAGAAGTCTGGAGGAATCAGAGGCAGAAGTCTGGAGGAATCGGGGGCAGAAGTCTGGAGGAATCGGGGCAGAAGTCTGGAGGAATCGGGGCAGAAGTCTGGAGGAATCGGGAGCAGAAGTCTGGAGGAATCGGGGGCAGAAGTCTGGAGGAATCGGGGGCAGAAGTCTGGAGGAATCGGGGAAGAAGTCTGGAGAAATCAGGGGAAGAAGTCTGGAGGAATCGGGGGCAGAAGTCTGGAGGAATCGGGGCAGAAGTCTGGAGGAATCGGGGCAGAAGTCTGGAGGAATCGGGGGCAGAAGTCTGGAGGAATCGGGGGCAGAAGTCTGGAGGAATCGGGGGCAGAAGTCTGGAAGAATCGGGGGCAGAAGTCTGGAGGAATTGAGGGCAGAAGTGTGGAGGAATCGGGGCAGAGTCTGGAGGAATCGGGGGCAGAGTCTGGAGAAATCGGGGGCAGAGTCTGGAGGAATCGGGGGCAGAAGTCTGGAGGAATTGAGGGCAGAAGTCTGGAGGAATCGGGGGCAGAAGTCTGGAGGAATCGGGGGCAGAAGTCTGGAGGAATCGGGGCAGAAGTCTGGAGGAATCGGGGCAGAAGTCTGGAGAAATCAGGGGAAGAAGTCTGGAGGAATCGGGGCAGAAGTCTGGAGAAATCAGGGGAAGAAGTCTGGAGGAATCGGGGGCAGAAGTCTGGAGGAATTGTGGCGCCTTGGACAAGCCAGGACGTCACAGGTACTGCAACAACACACCCCACACCCCGGCTAGGCACATCTAGGTCAAGCACAAATCCTTGTTGCCTCCCTCCAGGGGCTGATGTCCACACCAGGGGGTGAGCCAGGCGGTTGGCCCCACCCACCGAGGAGTTCACAGTCCTGGAGGCGGGAAAAGGAGTCAGATCAGTTTTGAGAGGAGTTGAAGTGGAGAGTGAAGTGGTAGTAGAGGAGACTGACCGTGTCCGGGTGCGTGGCCCGGGCACATACAGCAAGGTTGGCAGACGGTGGTGACCGTCTGCAGGAGAGGCTGATTGGAGTGAACCGTAAGGACCGGGGACGGGCGGTGGCCCGACGGTACCGGATCGGGGAGCAAAGAGAAGCCAGCACCATTCAGCAGGGCCTACGGACCCCGACCAGGCTTGAGACTGAGACTATGTGTATCTATGTTATTGGGTTGAGGACCATGGAAAGCTCGGATGCCTGCACATTATGAAAAGAATGGACTGCTGAGGGACTACTAATTTTTGACTCATCTCTCAGATAAGTTTAATTTTCCATCTTCCCCTCTAAAAAATTAAGTACCCCTAGCCTACATTATAAGTTGAGGGAGATTAGGGATACCTGTAGAAGGGAAAGCCGCCGAGGAATGGGGGCACCTCATTACCTTTAGGGTGAATTGTGACTTTATGTCACACCTCCATTGGCAGGTAGAGGAGAGAAAGAGTGAGGGTCATTTAGATCTGATCTTGGGCAGGACTATTATCAACATATGAATTAATTGGTTTTTGGTTCCTGTGGGCAGATATTTTGGAGTCATTCCATGGTCCTGATATATGTGTTCTGTGTGTCATTTTTTTCACAGTTGGAACTTTTTTGAATTTTAAATGAATTTCAATAAATAGTGTTTTTATAAGATTTAAATTGAGGTAGTATACTGGTTCTATATTTGATTTTCTACCTACACAAATAGATTTCTAAGTGTCTAACAGGCTAGGAGTCGCCATAAAACCGGTCAAATCCATTAGCGAAGGGAACCTCCGGGGTTTCCCAGCAGTCAAGACCCGATTGAAGGCAACAGCTCAAACCGTGAAGGGAAACACAGTCACCGCCAAGGCTACAGTTCCCAGGGCCAGAGCCTGCGGGCAAAAGGGGCTCCCTCAGCATCCACCCAAGCTGGGGAGCGGGTTACCGGTGGGAAGCCACCAGAACCGAGAACATAACACAGGTGCAGGGAAAGGCAGTCACCGCCAACCTACCAAGAGAAGAACCACCGCAGCCATCTGTGGGACCCGTCCATCCAGCCGTTTGTTTTACCGGAGACTTTGCATTCATCATTGGCTGAGTGAGTACCACCGTGCCGTGCGGCACCGCGCTGCCCCCGCGACCCTGCACCTCACCAGGCCCCGAAACCCGCCTGCCATCCCTATCCCTCACCGGGCCCCGGGACGATCAACCCCCCTACCCACGGAGGAGAAAACAACATCCAAGCTGCTCCCTATCATCGCTCCCGGGATCCCCGTCCAGAGCAGCGGTGGTGTCACAACCTCACCACAACCGTGGGTGGCGTCATGGACAATAAGCCTAAACCAAACCACCCACCCCCCTTTCACTCATGGACGAGGAGCGCCGCTCGAGTCCCCGGGACCCGGCCCACCGCTAGAGCCACCGACCGAGCGAGCAGCAGCCGGACCCGAGCAGTGGGTGAGCGCAGCGTCCCCTCCTCCGCCCGCGACAGAATCAGGGGCAGAAGTTTGGAGAAATCAGTGGCAGAAGTCTGGAGAAATCAGGGGCAGAAGTCTGGAGAAATCAGGGGCAGAAGTCTGGAGGAATCGGGAGCAGGAATCGGGGGCAGAAGTCTGGAGGAATCAGGGGCAGAAGTCTGTAGGAATCGGGGGCAGAAGTCTGGAGAAATCAGGGGCAGAAGTCTGGAGGAATCAGGGGCACAAGTCTGGAGAAATCAGGGGCAGAAGTCTGGAGAAATCAGGGGCAGAAGTCTGGAGGAATCAGGGGCAGAAGTCTGGAGGAATCAGGGGCAGAAGTCTGGAGAAATTAGGGGCAGAAGTATGGAGGAATCAGGGGCAGAAGTCTGGAGAAATCAGGGGCAGAAGTCTGGAGAAATCAGGGGCAGAAGTCTGGAGAAATCAGGGGCAGAAGTCTGGAGAAATCAGGGGCAGAAGTCTGGAGGAATCGGGAGCAGGAATCGGGGGCAGAAGTCTGGAGGAATCAGGGGCAGAAGTCTGTAGGAATCGGGGGCAGAAGTCTGGAGAAATCAGGGGCAGAAGTCTGGAGGAATCAGGGGCACAAGTCTGGAGAAATCAGGGGCAGAAGTCTGGAGAAATCAGGGGCAGAAGTCTGGAGAAATCAGGGGCAGAAGTCTGTAGGAATCAGGGGCAGAAGTCTGGAGAAATCAGGCGCAGAAGTCTGGAGGAATCAGGGGCAGAAGTCTGGAGAAATCAGGGGCAGAAGTCTGGAGAAATCAGGGGCAGAAGTCTGGAGAAATCAGGGGAAGAAGTCTGGAGAAATCAGGGGCAGAAGTCTGGAGAAATCAGGGGCAGAAGTTTGGAGAAATCAGGGGCAGAAGTCTGGAGGAATCGGGAGCAGGAATCGGGGGCAGAAGTCTGGAGGAATCAGGGGCAGAAGTCTGTAGGAATCGGGGGCAGAAGTCTGGAGAAATCAGGGGCAGAAGTCTGGAGGAATCAGGGGCACAAGTCTGGAGGAATCAGGGGCAGAAGTCTGGAGGAATCAGGGGCAGAAGTCTGGAGGAATCAGGGGCAGAAGTCTGGAGAAATCAGGGGCAGAAGTCTGGAGAAATCAGGGGCAGAAGTCTGGAGAAATCAGGGGCAGAAGTCTGGAGAAATCAGGGGCAGAAGTCTGGAGGAATCAGGGGAAGAAGTCTGGAAGAATCAGGGGCAGAAGTCTGGAGAAATCAGGGGCAGAAGTCTGGAGAAATCAGGGGCAGAAGTCTGGAGAAATCAGGGGCAGAAGTCTGGAGAAATCAGGGGCAGAAGTCTGGAGAAATCAGGGGCAGAAGTCTGGAGAAATCAGGGGCAGAAGTCTGGAGGAATCAGGGGGAGGAATCGGGGGCAGAAGTCTGGAGGAATCAGGGGCACAAGTCTGGAGGAATCAGGGGCAGAAGTCTGGAGAAATCAGGGGCAGAAGTCTGGAGAAATCAGGGGCAGAAGTCTGGAGGAATTAGGGGCAGAAGTCTGTAGGAATCAGGGGCAGAAGTCTGGAGAAATCAGGGGCAGAAGTCTGGAGGAATCAGGGGCAGAAGTCTGGAGAAATCAGGGGCAGAAGTCTGGAGGAATCAGGGGCAGAAGTCTGGAGAAATCAGGGGCAGAAGTCTGGAGAGATCAGGGGCAGAAGTCTGGAGGAATCAGGAGAAGAAGTCTGGAAGAATCAGGGGCAGAAGTCTGGAGAAATCAGGGGCAGAAGTCTGGAGAAATCAGGGGCAGAAGTCTGGAGAAATCAGGGGCAGAAGTCTGGAGAAATCAGGGGCAGAAGTCTGGAGAAATCAGGGGCAGAAGTCTGGAGAAATCGGGGGCAGCGATGGGAATATTCCATCTTTAGGTCCTGTGCGCATGCTGCGGATTTTAGTGCGGAATTGCCACGAATTTCGCTGAAGGAATGCTGTAGAAAATGTTTATAACATTTCTGTAGTCCTTCTCCAGCAAAACCTATGGGGATAAAAATAATGTTGTGCACACACTGCGTTTTTTTGTCCCTGCGGGTTTTTCTGCGGAGTTTCCTCTGCGGAATTAATGAGCATGTCACTTAATTTCCGCAGGTACCTGCGGTTTTTGCCATACATAATGGTAAAAAAAACGCAAGGAACAACCTGCGGGAAAATCGTGGCAATACCGTGGCAATTCCGCAATAAAACTGCATGCGGTTTTCGGGTGTGGTTTCCTGCAGTTTTTTACCGTAGGTGAGCTAATCTTTCAGAGGGTGTGGAATTTTCTTAAGAAAATTCCATTTGCTAGTGCGCACAGGGCCTAACAGAAACTTTATGTATTTGTCAATAAGTGTAACAACTTATGGAATGTTTATAGCAGTCTGTCAGTAACCATAGAAACGTCTGAATAAAAGAGTGAAAAATACTGAAGTGAAAACCAAAATCTGTGCCGGTCTCAAAATTTTTGTCCAGGACTGTATACAGACCCTTCCGCATATACAGTTAGGTCCAGAAATCTTTGGCCAGTGACACAATTTTGGCGAGTTGGGCTCTGCATGCCACCACATTGGATTTGAAATGAAACCTCTACAACAGAATTCAAGTGCAGATTGTAACGTTTAATTTGAAGGTTTGAACAAAAATATCTGATAGAAATTGTAGGAATTGTCACATTTCTTTACAAACACTCCACATTTTAGGAGGTCAAAAGTAATTGGACAAATAAACCAAACCCAAACAAAATATTTTTATTTTCAATATTTTGTTGCGAATCCTTTGGAGGCAATCACTGCCTTAAGTCTGGAACCCATGGACATCACCAAACGCTGGGTTTCCTCCTTCTTAATGCTTTGCCAGGCCTTTACAGCCGCAGCCTTCAGGTCTTGCTTGTTTGTGGGTCTTTCCGTCTTAAGTCTGGATTTGAGCAAGTGAAATGCATGCTCAATTGGGTTAAGATCTGGTGATTGACTTGGCCATTGCAGAATGTTCCACTTTTTTGCACTCATGAACTCCTGGGTAGCTTTGGCTGTATGCTTGGGGTCATTGTCCATCTGTACTATGAAGCGCCGTCCGATCAACTTTGCGGCATTTGGCTGAATCTGGGCTGAAAGTATATCCCGGTACACTTCAGAATTCATCCGGCTACTCTTGTCTGCTGTTATGTCATCAATAAACACAAGTGACCCAGTGCCATTGAAAGCCATGCATGCCCATGCCATCACGTGGCCTCCACCATGTTTTACAGAGGATGTGGTGTGCCTTGGATCATGTGCCGTTCCCTTTCTTCTCCAGACTTTTTTCTTCCCATCATTCTGGTACAGGTTGATCTTGGTCTCATCTGTCCATAGAATACTTTTCCAGAACTGAGCTGGCTTCATGAGGTGTTTTTCAGCAAATGTAACTCTGGCCTGTCTATTTTTGGAATTGATGAATGGTTTGCATCTAGATGTGAACCCTTTGTATTTACTTTCATGGAGTCTTCTCTTTACTGGTGACTTAGAGACAGATACACCTACTTCACTGAGAGTGTTCTGGACTTCAGTTGATGTTGTGAACGGGTTCTTCTTCACCAAAGAAAGTATGCGGCGATCATCCACCACTGTTGTCATCCGTGGACGCCCAGGCCTTTTTGAGTTCCCAAGCTCACCAGTCAATTCCTTTTTTCTCAGAATGTACCCGACTTCTTTTTTTTCAGCCTCAGGATGTTCTGCTTCACCTCAATTGAGAGTTCCTTAGACCGCATGTTGTCTGGTCACAGGAACAGCTTCCAAATGCAAAACCACACACCTGTAATCAACCCCAGACCTTTTAACTACTTCATTGATTACAGGTTAACGAGGGAGACGCCTTCAGAGTTAATTGCAGCCCTTAGAGTCCCTTGTCCAATTACTTTTGGTCCCTTGAAAAAGAGGAGGCTATGCATTACAGAGCTATGATTCCTAAACCCTTTCTCCGATTTGGATGTGAAAACTCTCATATTGCAGCTGGGAGTGTGCACTTTCAGCCCATATTATATATAGAATTGTATTTCTGAACATGTTTTTGTAAACAGCTAAAATAACAAAACTTGTGTCACTGTCCAAATATTTCTGGACCTAACTGTACAGCCCTGCCTGTGTATTAAACATGGGTCGCCAGGGACGTGATGCCTCCTGACATTATTTAGACTGTCAGCTCCTGGGACGGCGGTTTCAGGGTCTGGTGTCTGTGAGGAGTCGTCATACAGATCCAGAACCCGATACAAAGTGACTCGGGGGATTATAGGAAGAATCATGGCTGCCGCCCGCAGTCCTGTAATCACAGGGCAGAGATTATCACATTGTATCCATGTGTATCACTGCGACCAGGAAGGCAGAAATACAAAGGAAAACTGCGGGGCCCAATGTCATATCTGTATCCAGATCCCCGGCTACCATGCACCGTGCCGAGGAATACCGGAACGGGGCTTTCCCATATACAGTAGGTATTATTGGGTGTTCCCACTACACAGCAGGTATTTGGGGGGTTCCTATACACAGCAGGTGAAATAAGTATTGAACACGTCACCATATATATATATTTTTAAAGCTGGTATTGACATGGATTTCACACCAGATGTCGGTAACAACCCATCCAATCCACACAGCAAACAAATCAAACCATAGATGACCATATATTAAGTAATGAGAAGTGACACAGGAAAAAACATTGAACACATGAATAAAGAGAGGAGCAAAAAGCCCTGGAAAGTCCTGACACCCGCTGAAATCTATCAGTAATTAGAAAGCAATCCGGACACTTAGTGAAAAATAATATCAGCTGGTTCAACTGATGGCCTATAAAAAGGAGTCTCATTACCAAGGTGCTACACAAGAAACATCCCATGATGGGTAAAACCAGAGAGCTGTCTCAAAACCTTCATAACCTTATTGTTGCAAAACATAAAAACCTACGGATGGCATTAGTAACAGAAGAATTTATAAAGTTCTGAAGGCTCCAGGGAGCACTGCTGGGGGCATAATCCGGAAGTGTAAAGAACATCATTTCACCATAAACTGGCCACGACGAAGAGTTGTCCAAGAGACAAGGACCACATGTGGAGGCTACAGAAAGACCTGGAATAAGCATGATTAAGTAATGCCCAGTGTGTTGTAGGATGCTCCTGGTATACAGAGTCCCGTCTGACCCCCGTCCACTGATTACAACGGGCACATGAGCATCAGAACTGGATCTGGGACCTATGGAGGAAGGTGACCTTGTTGGCTGAATCCAGCTTGAGTCACTTTTTTGGGGAAGAGATGGTGTTGGATGCACATGGAAGGAGACAATCTGAGGCAGTATGAAGAGCAATGTGATACGATCCCCCGCCCACAATGCGCGGTGCCGCCATCATGCCGGAGGGGTCCCCTAATGGCAGGGCCTCTTACAGCACACCACGGCCGGTCAGGGATGCACTGGGGATCCTCGGATCAGACTTTCCGCCCTTTATAACCTCAGGTGAGACAATCGCCCTCATCATACGGATATTTATAACCTATGGAAATTGTGCACAATTCATCCCAATTTCAAGGTTTTTCTTGAGCCAAAAAGATTCGAAGTGTCGTCTTCCTGTAACAGAAGGGAAGGAAGAGACGTCTAATCAGGCTCAAATCTGGATGTTCCCTTGTGTGTCAGTGAGGAAAAAGGCACGAGATGACATGTATGTGCCATGTAACATGTGAGGACATGTATGTGCCATGTAACATGTGATGACGTGTATGTGCCATGTAACATGTGATGACGTGTATGTGCCATGTAACATGTGAGGACATGTATGTGCCATGTAACATGTGAGGATATGTATGTGCCATGTAACATGTGAGGACATGTATGTGCCATGTAACATGTGATGACATGTAAGTGCCATGTAACATGTGATGACGTGTATGTGCCATGTAACATGTGATGACGTGTATGTGCCATGTAACATGTGATGACGTGTATGTGCCATGTAACATGTGATGACGTGTATGTGCCATGTAACATGTGATGATGTGTATGTGCCATGTAACATGTGATGACGTGTATGTGCCATGTAACATGTGATGACGTGTATGTGCCATGTAACATGTGAGGACGTGTATGTGCCATGTAACATGTGATGACATGTATGTGCCATGTAACATGTGACGACGTGTATGTGCCATGTAACATGTGAGGACGTGTATGTGCCATGTAACATGTGATGATGTGTATGTGCCATGTAACATGTGATGATGTGTTTGTGCCATGTAACATGTGAGGACGTGTATGTGCCATGTAACATGTGACGACGTGTATGTGCCATGTAACATGTGAGGACGTGTATGTGCCATGTAACATGTGAGGACATGTATGTGCCATGTAACATGTGAGGACATTTATGTGCCATGTAATATGTGATGACGTGTATGTGCCATGTAACATGTGAGGACGTGTATGTGCCATGTAACATGTGACGACGTGTATGTGCCATGTAACATGTGAGGACGTGTATGTGCCATGTAACATGTGAGGACATGTATGTGCCATGTAACATGTGAGGACATGTATGTGCCATGTAACATGTGATGACGTGTATGTGCCATGTAACATGTGATGACGTGTATGTGCCATGTAACATGTGAGGACGTGTATGTGCCATGTAACATGTGATGACGTGTATGTGCCATGTAACATGTGATGACGTGTATGTGCCATGTAACATGTGAGGACGTGTATGTGCCATGTAACATGTGATGACATGTATGTGCCATGTAACATGTGATGACGTGTATGTGCCATGTAACATGTGATGACGTGTATGTGCCATGTAACATGTGATGACATGTATGTGCCATGTAACATGTGATGACGTGTATGTGCCATGTAACATGTGATGACGTGTATGTGCCATGTAACATGTGATGACGTCTATGTGCCATGTAACATGTGATGACATGTATGTGCCATGTAACATGTGAGGACATGTATGTGCCATGTAACATGTGATGACGTGTATGTGCCATGTAACATGTGATGACGTGTATGTGCCATGTAACATGCGATGACGTGTATGTGCCATGTAACATGTGAGGACGTGTATGTGCCATGTAACATGTGACGACGTGTATGTGCCATGTAACATGTGAGGACGTGTATGTGCCATGTAACATGTGAGGACATGTATGTGCCATGTAACATGTGAGGACATGTATGTGCCATGTAACATGTGATGACGTGTATGTGCCATGTAACATGTGAGGACGTGTATGTGCCATGTAACATGTGACGACGTGTATGTGCCATGTAACATGTGAGGACGTGTATGTGCCATGTAACATGTGAGGACATGTATGTGCCATGTAACATGTGAGGACATGTATGTGCCATGTAACATGTGATGACGTGTATGTGCCATGTAACATGTGATGACGTGTATGTGCCATGTAACATGTGAGGACGTGTATGTGCCATGTAACATGTGATGACGTGTATGTGCCATGTAACATGTGATGACGTGTATGTGCCATGTAACATGTGAGGACGTGTATGTGCCATGTAACATGTGATGACATGTATGTGCCATGTAACATGTGATGACGTGTATGTGCCATGTAACATGTGATGACATGTATGTGCCATGTAACATGTGATGACATGTATGTGCCATGTAACATGTGATGACATGTATGTGCCATGTAACATGTGATGACGTGTATTTGCCATGTAACATGTGATGACGTGTATGTGCCATGTAACATGTGATCACATGTATGTGCCATGTAACATGTGATGACGTGTATGTGCCATGTAACATGTGAGGACGTGTATGTGCCATGTAACATGTGATGACGTGTATGTGCCATGTAACATGTGATGACGTGTATGTGCCATGTAACATGTGAGGACGTGTATGTGCCATGTAACATGTGATGACATGTATGTGCCATGTAACATGTGATGACGTGTATGTGCCATGTAACATGTGATGACGTGTATGTGCCATGTAACATGTGATGACATGTATGTGCCATGTAACATGTGATGACGTGTATGTGCCATGTAACATGTGATGACGTGTATGTGCCATGTAACATGTGATGACGTGTATGTGCCATGTAACATGTGAGGCGCTGCGTGAGCCACAGAGAATGGAAGATACACGGTGCGATATATGGCGGGATGTATGGTGGGATATAGGGTGGGATATGTATGGTGGGATATAGGGTGGGATATGAATGGTGCGATATAGGGTGGGAAATGTATAGTGGGAAATATGGTGGTATATACGGTGGGATGTACGGTGGGATATAGGGCGGGATAGAGGGTGGGATGTATGGTGGGAGGTACTGTTGGATATATGGTGGGATATATGGTGGGATATATGGTGGGATTTATGGTGGGATTTATGGTGGGATATAAGGTGGGATATATAGTGGGATGTATGGTGGGATATAGGGTGAGCTATACAGTGAGTTGTACAGTGGGATATATGATGAAATATACAATGGGATGTGTGGTGGGATATATGGTGGGACGTACAGTGGGATATATGGTGGGATATAAGACGGGATATATGGTGGGATATATGGTGGGCTCTATGGTGGGCTATATGGTGGGATATCTGGTGGGACGTACAGTGGGATATATGATGGGATCTATGGTGGGATATATGGTGGGATATGTGGTGGGATATATGGTGGGATATATGGTGGGCTCTATGGTGGGCTATATGGTGGGCTATATGGTGGGATATCTGGTGGGACGTACAGTGGGATATATAGTGGGATATAAGATGGGATCTATGGTGGGATATGTTGTGGGATCTATGGTGGGCAATATGGTGGGATATATGGTGGGATATGTGGTGGGATATATGGTGGGCTCTATGGTGGGACGTACAGTGGGATATATAGTGGGATATAAGATGGGATCTATGGTGGGATATATGGTGGGATCTATGGTGGGATATGTTGTGGGATCTATGGTGGGCAATATGGTGGGATATATGGTGGGATATGTGGTGGGATATATGGTGGGATATATGGTGGGCTATATGGTGGGATATCTGGTGGGACGTACAGTGGGATATATAGTGGGATATAAGATGGGATCTATGGTGGGATATATGGTGGGATCTATGGTGGGATATGTTGTGGGATCTATGGTGGGATATATGGTGGGATCTATGGTGGGAAATATGGTGGGATCTATGGTGGGACGCACAGTGGGATCTATGGTGGGATATGTTGTGGGATATAAGATGGGATCTATGGTGGGATCTATGGTGGGATATGTTGTGGGATCTATGGTGGGCAATATGGTGGGATCTATGGTGGGAAATATGGTGGGATCTATGGTGGGACGTACAGTGGGATATATAGTGGGATATAAGATGGGATCTATGGTGGGCAATATGGTGGGATCTATGGTGGGCAATATGGTGGGATCTATGGTGGGACGTACAGTGGGATATATGGTGCAGTGTGACAGCAGGTCTGTAGCTTTCTGCCTGATCTATTCATACACTAATGGGACTGGCTATTGATTTAATGAGGCCTGTGTAATGCTTCCCTCCCCCTGCGGGGGCGCTGTGGGGAGATATATAAAATCTAGTGAATTAGTAAAACTATTGTTATTACTTGTAACAATGTATCCAGTTCTGTTTTCAGAAGTATAAAGTGTAACACTGAGCGTAATAAAGACAGGACAGCGGGCGGAGACGATACCTCTGCTCAGTGTCTCTCGTCTCCCACCCATGACTCTTCATTTGGGGGTCTTGTGCCCGGCCAGAGCCCTGCCAGCTGCCAGATACCCCGGTGCCTGCCGAATTCCCCAGATAAACCCCCAGTGAGCACGGACTGGAATCACTCACAGGAACCATTAGTCTTCTGTGAAGTTAATCCCTGAATAATGGCTGGAATAAACAGAGCCGGGGAGAGGTTTCTGAGGCCGAGGATTTACTGGATCTGACATGTGTAAATTAGGATCTTTACAGCGTTCAGGCCTCCATGCTTTCTGGCAGCGGCGGAGGACGCGGATAAACCTGCAATAATGATAGGAAGACCCATAAACCGCCGCGTCCTCATATAACTCCACCAGGGGTCTTCAGAGGTGACCCCCGAGGAGACGTTACAGGGGGCTTCAGCTTTATAGGAAACCTTTATCCAGACTTTGGACCTGGAATCTATTTTTGGGAGTTGAGTTATCCATTTTATAAGACGTTCGTCTATTGGGGATATAAAGACCCCACTTTTCCCCGGAGGACCTGACGGTGTAATCCCCCATTTCCCCTGCGGGGGCGCTGCAGGGACTTCCCTCATGTGTTTCTCTATAGATCTCAGCTTTGTAGTGGGAGCGGTGAGCGTCCATATAACCTGCAGACGGGATATCGCCATACTGTGCAGAATTGTAGCTTCCATCATATAAACTGACACAATGTAACAATAGGAAATCTCCCACAAATCCGAGCAGCCATTGTCCCCGCTCATTCCCAAGACATTCTTCCTCTACAAAGAGCTATTGAGGAAAAATAAAGAAGCAGCCCCCCCGATATCATGTGTCCCCCCCGGGCTGTGATGCTGCCCCCAGTGGCCACCGCATGCACTGCACCCTGCCCTATGCAGCGAGGCTCTGGCCTTATAAAGACATTGCTCCTCCATAATTCCTGGGATTGGACTTGTCTGTGACCTTTCCCCTCCAAAATCCCACAAGCAACGAGTCAGACCCCGGCTCCATAAATCCCCGCACCTGACAGGGACCCCCTGCTGTGCACACCCTGCATTGTAGGTGCTGGGCCTATCCTCTGCTGACAGGGACCCCCTGCTGTGCACACCCTGCATTGTAGGTGCTGGGCCTATCCTCTGCTGACAGGGACCCCCTGCTGTGCACACCCTGCATTGTAGGTGCTGGGCCTATCCTCTGCTGACAGGGACCCCCTGCTGTGCACACCCTGCATTGTAGGTGCTGGGCCTATCCGCTGCTGACAGGGACCCCCTGCTGTGCGCACCCTGCATTGTAGGTGCTGGGCCTATCCTCTGCTGACAGGGACCCCCTGCTGTGCGCACCCGGCAATGTAGGTGCTGGGCTTGTCCTCTGCTGACAGGGACCCCCTGCTGTGCACACCCTGCATTGTAGGTGCTGGGCCTATCCTCTGCTGACAGGGACCCCCTGCTGTGCGCACCCTGCATTGTAGGTGCTGGGCCTATCCTCTGCTGACAGGGACCCCCTGCTGTGCACACCCTGCATTGTAGGTGCTGGGCCTATCCTCTGCTGACAGGGACCCCCTGCTGTGCACACCCTGCATTGTAGGTGCTGGGCCTATCCTCTGCTGACAGGGACCCCCTGCTGTGCACACCCTGCATTGTAGGTGCTGGGCCTATCCTCTGCTGACAGGGACCCCCTGCTGTGCACACCCTGCATTGTAGGTGCTGGGCCTATCCTCTGCTGACAGGGACCCCCTGCTGTGCGCACCCTGCAATGTAGGTGCTGGGCTTATCCTCTGCTGACAGGGACCCCCTGCTGTGCACACCCTGCATTGTAGGTGCTGGGCCTATCCTCTGCTGACAGGGACCCCCTGCTGTGCACACCCTGCAATGTAGGTGCTGGGCCTATCCGCTGCTGACAGGGACCCCCTGCTGTGCACACCCTGCATTGTAGGTGTTGGGCTTATCCTCTGCTGACAGGGACCCCCTGCTGTGCGCACCCTGCATTGTAGGTGCTGGGCCTATCCTCTGCTGACAGGGACCCCCTGCTGTGCGCACCCTGCATTGTAGGTGCTGGGCCTATCCTCTGCTGACAGGGACCCCCTGCTGTGCACACCCTGCATTGTAGGTGCTGGGCCTATCCTCTGCTGACAGGGACCCCCTGCTGTGCACACCCTGCATTGTAGGTGCTGGGCCTATCCTCTGATGACAGGGACCCCCTGCTGTGCACACCCTGCATTGTAGGTGCTGGGCCTATCCTCTGCTGACAGGGACCCCCTGCTGTGCACACCCTGCATTGTAGGTGCTGGGCCTATCCTCTGCTGACAGGGACCCCCTGCTGTGCACACCCTGCATTGTAGGTGCTGGGCCTATCCTCTGCTGACAGGGACCCCCTGCTGTGCGCACCCTGCATTGTAGGTGCTGGGCCTATCCTCTGCTGACAGGGACCCCCTGCTGTGCACACCCTGCATTGTAGGTGCTGGGCCTATCCTCTGCTGACAGGGACCCCCTGCTGTGCGCACCCGGCAATGTAGGTGCTGGGCTTGTCCTCTGCTGACAGGGACCCCCTGCTGTGCACACCCTGCATTGTAGGTGCTGGGCCTATCCTCTGCTGACAGGGACCCCCTGCTGTGCGCACCCTGCATTGTAGGTGTTGGGCTTATCCTCTGCTGACAGGGACCCCCTGCTGTGCACACCCTGCATTGTAGGTGCTGGGCCTATCCTCTGCTGAGAGGGACCCCCTGCTGTGCACACCCTGCATTGTAGGTGCTGGGCCTATCCTCTGCTGACAGGGACCCCCTGCATTGTAGGTGCTGGGCCTATCCTCTGCTGACAGGGACCCCCTGCTGTGCGCACCCTGCATTGTAGGTGCTGGGCTTATCCTCTGCTGACAGGGACCCCCTGCTGTGCACACCCTGCATTATAGGTGCTGGACCTATCCTCTGCTGACAGGGACCCCCTGCATTGTAGGTGCTGGGCCTATCCTCTGCTGACAGGGACCCCCTGTTGTGCGCACCCTGCATTGTAGGTGCTGGGCCTATCCTCTGCTGACAGGGACCCCCTGCTGTGCACACCCTGCATTGTAGGTGCTGGGCCTATCCTCTGCTGAGAGGAACCCCCTGCTGTGCACACCCTGCATTGTAGGTGCTGGGCCTATCCTCTGCTGACAGGGACCCCCTGCTGTGCACACCCTGCATTGTAGGTGCTGGGCCTATCCTCTGCTGACAGGGACCCCCTGCTGTGCACACCCTGCATTGTAGGTGCTGGGCCTATTCTCTGCTGACAGGGACCCCCTGCTGTGCATACCCTGCATTGTAGGTGCTGGGCCTATCCTCTGCTGACAGGGACCCCCTGCTGTGCACACCCTGCATTGTAGTTGCTGGGCCTATCCTCTGCTGACAGGGACCCCCTGCTGTGCACACCCTGCATTGTAGGTGCTGGGCCTATCCTCTGCTGACAGGGACCCCCTGCTGTGCACACCCTGCATTGTAGGTGCTGGGCCTATCCTCTGCTGACAGGGACCCCCTGCTGTGCACACCCTGCATTGTAGGTGCTGGGCCTATCCTCTGCTGACAGGGACCCCCTGCTGTGCACACCCTGCATTGTAGGTGCTGGGCCTATTCTCTGCTGACAGGGACCCCCTGCTGTGCACACCCTGCATTGTAGGTGCTGGGCCTATCCTCTGCTGACAGGGACCCCCTGCTGTGCACACCCTGCATTGTAGTTGCTGGGCCTATCCTCTGCTGACAGGGACCCCCTGCTGTGCACACCCTGCATTGTAGGTGCTGGGCCTATCCTCTGCTGACAGGGACCCCCTGCTGTGCACACCCTGCATTGTAGGTGCTGGGCCTATCCTCTGCTGACAGGGACCCCCTGCTGTGCACACCCTGCATTGTAGGTGCTGGGCCTATCCTCTGCTGACAGGGACCCCCTGCTGTGCACACCCTGCATTGTAGGTGCTGGGCCTATCCTCTGCTGACTGGGCGATTCTTTATCAGGTTTTATGGTTGTTGCGGAGGAGAATCTGTTTACACTAAGCTGAAATATATTCACTTTCCCTGAGAAATGGAGAGTTATTCCCCATCTCCTCGCAGCCACCTGCCCCTCCGGGCAATGCTAGGACCCCCCGACCTGTGAGGACACACGGGGGCCCACCATCGCCGCCCTGTGGGTCTACTGGTCTATGTCCTGCAGTGATGACATCACGTATTTCCAAGTGACCACTGCAGCCAATCACTTAATTTGGACCAGAATGATAGTAAAGCAGAAAGTAAATCACAGCTGAACCAAGTATCGAAAAAATATTCCTACGGTTCTGAAGTTGGAGCCAAGAATAAAACATGTCCTCATATTTGGAGAGCGGCTGCAGCGGAGGGGAGCTCGCTGAACGTTCCTGGGATGTGGAGATGACTCACCCTCTGGCCCACGTTCCTAAAGAGGAGGGAAAACTAAGGACAGTAAGAATCTGCACGGACTGACGTCAATGCAGCGGTGACGTGTCCTCCTGCTATGTGTGCACCCTGCCAGAGCGGAGAGATCCTGATCTATGTGTGCACCCTGCCAGAGCGGACAGATCCTGATCTATGTGTGCACCCTGCCAGAGCGGAGAGATCCTGATCTATGTGTGCACCCTGCCAGAGCGGACAGATCCTGATCTATGTGTGCACCCTGCCAGAGCGGACAGATCCTGATCTATGTGTGCACCCTGCCAGAGCGGACAGATCCTGATCTATGTGTGCCCCCTGCCAGAGCGGACAGATCCTGATCTATGTGTGCACCCTGCCAGAGCGGACAGATCCTGATCTATGTGTGCACCCTGCCAGAGCGGAGAGATCCTGATCTATGTGTGCACCCTGCCAGAGCGGACAGATCCTGATCTATGTGTGCACCCTGCCAGAGCGGAGAGATCCTGATCTATGTGTGCACCCTGCCAGAGCGGACAGATCCTGATCTATGTGTGCACCCTGCCAGAGCGGAGAGATCCTGATCTATGTGTGCACCCTGCCAGAGCGGAGAGATCCTGATCTATGTGTGCACCCTGCCAGAGCGGACAGATCCTGATCTATGTGTGCACCCTGCCAGAGCGGACAGATCCTGATCTATGTGTGCACCCTGCCAGAGCGGACAGATCCTGATCTATGTGTGCACCCTGCCAGAGCGGACAGATCCTGATCTATGTGTGCACCCTGCCAGAGCGGACAGATCCTGATCTATGTGTGCACCCTGCCAGAGCGGACAGATCCTGATCTATGTGTGCACCCTGCCAGAGCGGAGAGATCCTGATCTATGTGTGCACCCTGCCAGAGCGGAGAGATCCTGATCTATGTGTGCACCCTGCCAGAGCGGACAGATCCTGATCTATGTGTGCACCCTGCCAGAGCGGACAGATCCTGATCTATGTGTGCACCCTGCCAGAGCGGACAGATCCTGATCTATGTGTGCACCCTGCCAGAGCGGACAGATCCTGATCTATGTGTGCACCCTGCCAGAGCGGACAGATCCTGATCTATGTGTGCACCCTGCCAGAGCGGACAGATCCTGATCTATGTGTGCCCCCTGCCAGAGCGGAGAGATCCTGATCTATGTGTGCACCCTGCCAGAGTGGACAGATCCTGATCTATGTGTGCACCCTGCCAGAGCGGACAGATCCTGATCTATGTGTGCACCCTGCCAGAGCGGACAGATCCTGATCTATGTGTGCACCCTGCCAGAGCGGACAGATCCTGATCTATGTGTGCACCCTGCCAGAGCGGAGAGATCCTGATCTATGTGTGCACCCTGCCAGAGCGGACAGATCCTGATCTATGTGTGCACCCTGCCAGAGCGGAGAGATCCTGATCTATGTGTGCACCCTGCCAGAGCGGACAGATCCTGATCTATGTGTGCACCCTGCCAGAGCGGACAGATCCTGATCTATGTGTGCACCCTGCCAGAGCGGAGAGATCCTGCTATGTGTGCACCCTGCCAGAGCGGACAGATCCTGATCTATGTGTGCACCCTGCCAGAGCGGACAGATCCTGATCTATGTGTGCACCCTGCCAGAGCGGAGAGATCCCGATCTATGTGTGCACCCTGCCAGAGCGGACAGATCCCGATCTATGTGTGCACCCTGCCAGAGCGGACAGATCCTGATCTATGTGTGCACCCTGCCAGAGCGGAGAGATCCTGATCTATGTGTGCACCCTGCCAGAGCGGACAGATCCTGATCTATGTGTGCACCCTGCCAGAGCGGACAGATCCTGATCTATGTGTGCACCCTGCCAGAGCGGACAGATCCTGATCTATGTGTGCACCCTGCCAGAGCGGAGAGATCCTGATCTATGTGTGCACCCTGCCAGAGCGGACAGATCCTGATCTATGTGTGCACCCTGCCAGAGCGGAGAGATCCTGATCTATGTGTGCACCCTGCCAGAGCGGAGAGATCCTGATCTATGTGTGCACCCTGCCAGAGCGGACAGATCCTGATCTATGTGTGCACCCTGCCAGAGCGGACAGATCCTGATCTATGTGTGCACCCTGCCAGAGCAGACAGATCCTGATCTATGTGTGCACCTTGCCAGAGCAGACAGATCCTGATCTATGTGTGCACCCTGCCAGAGCGGACAGATCCTGATCTATGTGTGCACCCTGCCAGAGCGGAGAGATCCTGATCTATGTGTGCACCCTGCCAGAGCGGACAGATCCTGATCTATGTGTGCACCCTGCCAGAGCGGACAGATCCTGATCTATGTGTGCACCCTGCCAGAGCGGACAGATCCTGATCTATGTGTGCACCCTGCCAGAGCGGAGAGATCCTGATCTATGTGTGCACCCTGCCAGAGCGGAGAGATCCTGATCTATGTGTGCACCCTGCCAGAGCGGACAGATCCTGATCTATGTGTGCACCCTGCCAGAGCGGACAGATCCTGATCTATGTGTGCACCCTGCCAGAGCGGACAGATCCTGATCTATGTGTGCACTCTGCCAGAGCGGACAGATCCTGATCTATGTGTGCACCCTGCCAGAGCGGACAGATCCTGATCTATGTGTGCACCCTGCCAGAGCGGACAGATCCTGATCTATGTGTGCCCCCTGCCAGAGCGGACAGATCCTGATCTATGTGTGCACCCTGCCAGAGCGGACAGATCCTGATCTATGTGTGCCCCCTGCCAGAGCGGACAGATCCTGATCTATGTGTGCACCCTGCCAGAGCGGAGAGATCCCGATCTATGTGTGCACCCTGCCAGAGCGGACAGATCCTGATCTATGTGTGCCCCCTGCCAGAGCGGACAGATCCTGATCTATGTGTGCACCCTGCCAGAGCGGACAGATCCTGATCTATGTGTGCACCCTGCCAGAGCGGACAGATCCTGATCTATGTGTGCACCCTGCCAGAGCGGACAGATCCTGATCTATGTGTGCACCCTGCCAGAGCGGACAGATCCTGATCTATGTGTGCCCCCTGCCAGAGCGGACAGATCCTGATCTATGTGTGCACCCTGCCAGAGCGGACAGATCCTGATCTATGTGTGCCCCCTGCCAGAGCGGACAGATCCTGATCTATGTGTGCACCCTGCCAGAGCGGAGAGATCCCGATCTATGTGTGCACCCTGCCAGAGCGGACAGATCCTGATCTATGTGTGCCCCCTGCCAGAGCGGACAGATCCTGATCTATGTGTGCACCCTGCCAGAGCGGAGAGATCCTGATCTATGTGTGCACCCTGCCAGAGCGGACAGATCCTGATCTATGTGTGCACCCTGCCAGAGCGGACAGATCCTGATCTATGTGTGCACCCTGCCAGAGCGGACAGATCCTGATCTATGTGTGCACCCTGCCAGAGCGGAGAGATCCTGATCTATGTGTGCACCCTGCCAGAGCGGACAGGTCCTGATCTATGTGTGCACTCCTGTGCACGACCCTCTATGGATCCTCAGCAGTCATTCCGTGGCTTTGTTCGCTGCTTTCATATTTGTGTTTGATGTGACTCGTCAGATCCTGATCACTTGGATCCACTGATCGATGCTCCTGTGGAAACGGAGGACATTAACTGTTTTTCTCTACGACTGCAAAACAGGCCCGAGCCAAGAATGTTCCAGAACTTTCCAGCTACAGGAAGCCGTGAAGACTCCAAAATTAGAAGCAGGGAGGGAGGGAAGCTGATGTGCATGTGATTGGGGGGGGGCAATTTATCTAACGTTGGCTACTAAATAAATCTCACCCAGAGCTGGAATCACAACTACACTGCTCAGTAATGCTGTATAATGTCCTTCATGCTGGTGCTTTCTAGTAAGTGTTTTATCTCACCCCGCTGCAGCATTCAGAGCTGTACTGCTTAGTATTCCTGTATAATGTCCTCCATGCTGCAACTTACTAGCTCCTGTTTCATCTCATCCGGTGCCCAGCTACACTGCTCATTCCGGCTGTGCAATGTCCTCCATGCTGGTACCTTCTAGTAAGAGTTTTATCTCACCTTAGTGCCGAATTCAGAGCTGTACTGCTCATTCCGGCTGTGCAATGTCCTCCATGCAGCTACCTCTACTAAATGTTTTCTCTCCAGAGATTTATTCACAGTCTTCACTGTTCATTAGTGCTGTATGGTATCCTTCATGTTACTGCAGCTTTATAGTAACCCCAGTGCTGGATTCACAGCTACACTGCTCAGTACTGCTGCATAATGTTCTCCATGCTGCTGCTGCTGCACCTAGTCTGTATGGAGACAGGAGAGCAGGATCTCCTCATATCTGTGTGTGCTGAGTATAAGAGACATCATAGCAGCTCGTCTCCACCCACCAGCTCAGAGACAACTGCTGCTGTATAGTGTCTAGTGCCCTCCATGCTGCTGCACATTGTCTGTATGGAGACAGGAGAGCAGAATCTCCTCATATCTGTGTGTGCTGAGTATAAGAGACATCATAGCAGCTCGTCTCCACCCACCAGCTCAGAGACAACTGCTGCTGTATAGTGTCTAGTGCCCTCCATGCTGCTGCACATTGTCTGTATGGAGACAGGAGAGCAGAATCTCCTCATATCTGTGTGTGCTGAGTATAAGAGACATCATAGCAGCTCGTCTCCACCCACCAGCTCAGAGACAACTGCTGCTGTATAGTGTCTAGTGCCCTCCATGCTGCTGCACATTGTCTGTATGGAGACAGGAGAGCAGAATCTCCTCATATCTGTGTGTGCTGAGTATAAGAGACATCATAGCAGCTCGTCTCTACCCACCAGCTCAGAGACAACTGCTGCTGTATAGTGTCTAGTGCCCTCCATGCTGCTGCTGCTGCACATGGTCTATATGGAGACAGGAGAGCAGGATCTCCTCATGTCTGTGTGTGCTGTGTATAAGAGACATAGCAGCTCGTCTCCACCCACCAGCTCAGAGACAACTGCCGCTGTAGTGTCGTGTCCTCCATGCTGCTGCTGCTGCTGCACATAGTCTGAATGGAGACAAGAGAGCAGAAACTCCTCATATCTGTGTGTGCTGAGTATAAGAGACATCATAGCAGCTCGTCTTCACCCACCAGCTCAGAGACAACTGCTGCTGTATAGTGTCTAGTGCCCTCCATGCTGCTGGACATAGTCTGTATGGAGACAGGAGAGCAGGATCTCCTCATATCTGTGTGTGCTGAGTATAAGAGACATCATAGCAGCTCATCTCTACCCACCAGCTCAGAGACAAATGCTGCTGTATAGTGTCTAGTGCCCTCCATGCTGCTGCTGCACATAGTCTGTATGGAGACAGGAGAGCAGGAACTCCTCATATCTGTGTGTGCTGAGTATAAGAGACATCATACCAGCTCGTCTCCACCTACCAGCTCAGAGACAACTGCTGCTGTATAGTGGCTAGTGCTCTCCATGCTGCTGCTGCTGCTGCTGCACATGGTCTATATGGAGACAGGGGAGCAGGAACCCCCCCATGTGTGTGTGTGTGTGTGTGCTGTGTATGGGAGACATCATAGCAGCTCGTCTCCACCCACCAGCTCAGAGACAACTAAGAATTTGAAATAAAGTCAGCAGAGGGGAAAATTGTTGAAAATACCGGATATGGGTCATATAAAGCTATAAATAGCAATGGACACGAGACGAGTGATCCTTACAAGTCACCAGCTCAGCTGCAGATACTTGCAGATATGTCAGTATAATCATCGCCCCGCGCTGTCCTTCTACTGCAGGGACACGAGTGATATTGGATTAAGGCAGAATCCAGTGCAGCAATCACCATGCGTCATAGTAAAAACTGACAAAATACAACTTTATCGCATCAGTAATCGTTACAGAGGAATCCTCAGCATCCAGAATCCGGGTGTATTCATCCAATGATGCAGCTATCAGTCCTGCTGGGACCAGTAGTTCCACACATGATCACTGTCTACAATACGTTCAGGAGTTTCTTTTGAAGAACAATCATGGATAAAGCAGAGCAGCCCGCCAGCGTCCAAGAGTGGGTGTCTTCCTGGAGTTTGCCCCATGAAGAAGCCAGCAGGCGAAACCCTGAGTCAGATAGAAGCTGGCGTGCCGTGTGTTGGCCGCGGATTGTCCGGCAGCTCTGCTCTATGTACAGTGAGGGAAAGCTGTATATTGTATTGATGATGGAGATCGTTTGTAGAACTACTGGTCTCAGCAGGACTGACAGCAACATCATTGGATGGATACGCTGATACTGGAGGAGGGGGAGGGAGGATGACGTGGATTCATTCTGTTCTCTGAACTCATCCCCTGCTTTACAGGAACGACCCCAATATGTCTCCTCCTTGTGGGATAATGAAGTGTTGCAGGGGCCCCTACCAGTCCATGGGCCCCTGGGAAGCTGCTGTCTCCCCTTCCTCCACCTCCCCGATGTCTCCCTCCTGCAGACGGGGGGCAGATTTGGTCCATTTACCCCTAATCTACACTGATAGCAGGAGCTGGGGGAGCGGGGGCTGGGGGAATCTGGTCATCGAGGAGCTGCACAAACTTGTTTTTATTGATCGCCATCCAAATCCGCTGTAACCCGGGCTTTGATCTGTCCTCCAGGAATAATGCTATTATAAGCCTGAATCCTGCCTCAGCTGCCTTATTACATTAGGAGAAGCCGGAGGACGCCTGCGGGAAGAGGTCCACCACCGAGAAGACCTGCCAAACACAACATTATCCCCCGACCACCGCCATCAGACCCCGGCCCAGGGAACCCGACCCCCGGACCTCAGGAACCGACCCTGGACCTCAGGGTACCCGACCCCAGAGACCCGACCCTGGACCTCAGGAACCGTCCCCAGAGACCCGACCCCGGACCTCAGGAAACCCGACCCCAGGGAACCCGACCCCAGAGACCCGACCCTGGACCTCAGGAAACCCGACCCCAGGGAACCCGACCCCAGAGAACCCGACCCTGGACCTCAGGAACCGACCCCAGAGACCCGACCCTGGACCTCAGGAAACCCGACCCTGGACCTCAGGGAACCCGACCCCAGAGACCCGACCCTGGACCTCAGGAACCGTCCCCAGAGACCCGACCCTGGACCTCAGGAAACCCGACCCCAGGGAACCCGACCCCAGAGACCCGACCCTGGACCTCAGGAAACCCGACCCCAGGGAACCCGACCCCAGAGAACCCGACCCTGGACCTCAGGAACCGACCCCAGAGACCCGACCCTGGACCTCAGGAAACCCGACCCTGGACCTCAGGGAACCCGACCCCAGAGACCCGACCCTGGACCTCAGGGAACCCGACCCCAGAGACCCGACCCTGGACCTCAGGAACCGTCCCCAGAGACCCGACCCTGGACCTCAGGAACCGACCCCGGACCTCAGGGAACCCGACCCCAGAGACCCGCCCCTGGACCTCAGGAACCCGACCCCCGGACCTCAGGAAACCCGACCCCAGGGAACCTGACCCCAGAGACCCGACCCTGGACCTCAGGAACCAACCCCAGAGACCCGACCCCCGGACCTCAGGAACCGTCCCCAGAGACCCGACCCTGGACCTCAGGAACCGACCCTGGACCTCAGGAACCGACCCCAGGGAACCCGACCCCAGGGAACCGACCCTGGACCTCAGGAACCGTCCCCAGAGACCCGACCCTGGACCTCAGGAACCGACCCCAGGGAACCCGACCCCAGGGAACCGACCCTGCACCTCAGGAACCGACCCCAGAGACCCGACCCTGGACCTCAGGAACCGACCCCAGAGACCCGACCCTGGACCTCAGGAACCAACCCCAGAGACCCGACCCTGGACCTCAGGAACCGTCCACAGAGACCCGACCCTGGACCTCAGGAACCGACCCCAGAGACCCGACCCTGGACCTCAGGAACCGACCCTGGACCTCAGGGAACCCAACCCCCGGACCTCAGGAACCGACCCTGGACCTCAGGAACCGACCCCAGAGACCCGACCCTGGACCTCAGGAACCGACCCCAGAGACCCGACCCTGGACCTCAGGAACCAACCCCAGAGACCCGACCCTGGACCTCAGGAACCGTCCCCAGAGACCCGACCCTGGACCTCAGGAACCGACCCCAGAGACCCGACCCTGGACCTCAGGAACCGACCCTGGACCTCAGGGAACCCAACCCCCGGACCTCAGGAACCGACCCTGGACCTCAGGGAACCCGACCCCAGAGACCCGACCCTGGACCTCAGGGAACCCGACCCCAGAGACCCGACCCTGGACCTCAGGAAACCCGACCCTGGACCTCAGGAACCAACCCCAGAGACCCGACCCTGGACCTCAGGAACCGACCCCAGAGACCCAACCCTGGACCTCAGGAACCGACCCCAGAGACCCGACCCTGGACCTCAGGAACCGACCCCAGAGACCCGACCCTGGACCTCAGGAACCAACCCCAGAGACCCGACCCTGGACCTCAGGAACCGCCCCCAGGGAACTCAACACCCAGACCTCAGGAACCGACCCCAGAGACCTGACCCTGGATATCAGGAACCGACCCAAGGGAACCCGACTCCCGGACCTCAGGAACCGACCCTAGGACCTCAGGGAACCCGACCCCAGAGAACCCGACCCTGGACCTCAGGAACCGACCCCAGAGACCCGACCCTGGACCTCAGGAACCGACCCCAGAGACCCGACCCTGGACCTCAGGAACCGACCCCAGAGACCGGACCCTGGACCTCAGGAACCGTCCCCAGAGACCCGACCCTGGACCTCAGGAACCGTGCCCAGAGACCCGACCCTGGACCTCAGGAACCGACCCCAGAGACCCGACCCTGGACCTCAGGAACCGACCCCAGAGACCCGACCCTGGACCTCAGGAACCGACCCCAGAGACCCGACCCTGGACCTCAGGAATCGATCCCAGAGACCCGACCCTGGACCTCAAGAGCCAACCCCAGACACCCGACCCTGGACCTCAGGAACCGACTCTCGGACCTCAGGGAACCCGACCCCAGAGAACCCAACCCCAGGAGCCGACCCTCGGACCTCAGGGAACCCGACCTCAGGGAACCCGACCCCCGGACCTCAGGGAACCCGACCCCAGAAACCCGACCCTGGACCTCAGGGAACCCGACCCCAGAGACCTGACCCTGGACCTCAGGAACCGTCCCCAGGGAACTCAACACCCAGACCTCAGGAACCGACCCCAGAGACCCGACCCTGGACCTCAGGAACCGACCCCCAGAGACACGACCTTGGACCTCAGGAACCGACCCCCGAACCTCAATAACCGACCCCAGGGACCCAACTCCCAAACCTCAGGAACTGACTCCAGAGAACCCGACCCCCGAACCTCAGGAACCGACTCCAGGGAACCCGACCCCCGGACTTCAGGATCCGACCCCAGGAACTGACCACGGGGAACAGCATCCCATAGTAACCCTGAGGCTGGGACTGGACCTCTCCGTGGAAAAACAACGTCCATGCGGGATCACTCCCCGCAGGTAACCATTGTTCATGTGGGATCTCTCCCCGAAGGTAACCACTGTCCATGTGGGATCTCTCCCCGCAGGTAACCACTGTCCATGTGGGATCTCTCCCCGCAGGTAACCACTGTCCATGTGGGATCTCTCCCCGCAGGTAACCACTGTCCATGTGGGATCTCTCCCCGCAGGTAACCCCCGTCCGGTCGCATTCATTGGTGGCATGGTTTAGATACATTGTAACTTTTTCTACAGTTGAGACCACCCACATCTGGAGGCCGAGACAATGAGAAGGGTGAACGCTTGACTGGAGAATGCGCTGATTGCGGGGTGAGGTCACCAGACGTTCTGATTGGATAAAGAATTAACCCACAATCTCCATGGCTTCAGGCGACGGGCCCTGGGGCCCCTGAGAGCAAGTTTTGGGCCCTGACCCTTAGATGCATTGTCAGGAGAAGAGGATCACACCTCAGGGGTTGGGTGACAGACGTCTGGGTCGTTTATGACTCCTGGACCATGGATAATATGACCCTGGTGTCCTGCACCCGCGTGGTCAGACATGCCACCCGCTGTGCCCGCAGGCGCTGTCACCTGCTCCCTCCATACTGATCCTGAGAAGGGTACGAGCTCCGAACTCCACATCTGCACAGACCGCGGCGTGATGGTCCATAGGAAAGCAGAAGGGCATCAACTCCCCCTGATTGCTGCACGCTCGCCTGACGGAGACCACCGATCCCACCACCACTGCAAGAGGGGTGTGCACTGCAACTGCTGTATAACACATGTACAGCCGCTATAACCTGGGTATAATCTGTATATATGTACAGCCGCTATAACCTGGGTATAATCTGTATATAATTATATATGTACAGCTGGTATAACCCGGGCATCTCCTGTATATAATTATATATGTACAGCCGCTATAACCTGGGCATCTCCTGTATATAATTATATATGTACAGCTGGTATAACCCGGGCATCTCCTGTATATAATTATATATGTACAGCCGCTATAACCTGGGCATCTCCTGTATATAATTATATATGTACAGCCGGTATAACCCGGGCATCTCCTGTATATAATTATATATGTACAGCCGCTATAACCTGGGTATAATCTGTATATATTTATATATGTACAGCCGGTATAACCTGGGCATCTCCTGTATATAATTATATATGTACAGCCGGTATAACCTGGGCATCGCCTGTATATAATTATATATGTACAGCCGGTATAACCTGGGTATCATCTATATATATTTATATATGTACAGCTGGTATAACCCGGGCATCTCCTGTATATAATTATATATGTACAGCTGGTATAACCTGGGCATCTCCTGTATATAATTATATATGTACAGCCGGTATAACCTGGGCATCTCCTGTATATAATTATATATGTACAGCCGGTATAACCTGGGCATCTCCTGTATATAATTATATATGTACAGCCGGTATAACCTGGGCATCTCCTGTATATAATTATATATGTACAGCCGGTATAACCTGGACATCTCCTGTATATAATTATATATGTACAGCTGGTATAACCTGGGCATCTCCTGTATATAATTATATATGTACAGCCGGTATACCCAGGGCATCTCCTGTATATAATTATATATGTACAGCCGGTATAACCCGGGCATCTCCTGTATATAATTATATATGTACAGCCGGTATAACCTGGGCATCTCCTGTATATAATTATATATGTACAGCCGGTATACCCAGGGCATCTCCTGTATATAATTATATATGTACAGCCGGTATAACCCGGGCATCTCCTGTATATAATTATATATGTACAGCCGGTATAACCTGGGCATCTCCTGTATATAATTATATATGTACAGCCGGTATAACCTGGACATCTCCTGTATATAATTATATATGTACAGCCGGTATAGCCTGGGCATCTCCAGTATATAATTATATATGTACAGCCGGTATAACCTGGGCATCTCCTGTATATAATTATATATGTACAGCCGGTATAACCTGGAGATCTCCTGTATATAATTAGATATGTACAGCCGGTATAACCTGGAGATCTCCTGTATATAATTATATATGTACAGCCGGTATAACGTGGGCATCTCATGTATATAATTATATATGTACAGCCGGTATAACCTGGACATCTCCTGTACATAATTATATATGTACAGCCGGTATAACCCGGGCATCTCCTGTATATAATTATATATGTACAGCTGGTATAACCTGGGCATCTCCTGTATATAATTATATATGTATAGCCGGTATAACCTGGGCATCTCCTGTATATAATTATATATGTATAGCCGGTATAACCTGGGCATCTCCTGTATATAATTATATATGTACAGCCGGTATAACGCGGGCATCTCACGTATATAATTATACATGTACAGCCGGTATAACCTGGGCATCTACTGTATATAATTATATATGTACAGCCGGTATAACCTGGGCATCTCCTGTATATAATTATATATGTACAGCCGGTATAACCTGGGCATCTCCTGTATATAATTATATATGTATAGCCGGTATAACCTGGGCATCTCCTGTATACAGGATATATTTTGGCCCATTCTTCCGCACACACACTCCTCACATCCTGTATGGAGACACTAGTCGCCTGCATTGCTCAGGTGGATTTTGGTCCATTCTTCCGCACACACTCCTCACATCCTGTATGGAGACACTAGTCGCCTGCATTGCTCAGGTGGATTTGGTCCATTCTTCTGCACACACTCCTCACATCCTGTATGGAGACACTAGTCGCCTGCATTGCTCAGGTGGATTTTGGCCCATTCTTCCACACACTCCTCACATCCTGTATGGAGACACTAGTTGCCTGCATTGCTCAGGTGGAGTTTGGCCCATTCTTCCGCACACACTCCTCACATCCTGTATGGAGACACTAGTCGCCTGCATTGCTCAGGTGGATTTTGGCCCATTCCTCCGCACACACTCCTCACATCCTGTATGGAGACACTAGTCGCCTGCATTGCTCAGGTGGATTTTGGTCCATTCTTCCGCACACACTCCTCACATCCTGTATGGAGACACTAGTCGCCTGCATTGCTCAGGTGGATTTTGGTCCATTCTTCCGCACACACTCCTCACATCCTGTATGGAGACACTAGTCACCTGCATTGCTCAGGTGGATTTTGGCACATTCTTCCACACACACTCCTCACATCCTGTATGGAGACACTAGTCCCTGCATTGCTCAGGTGGATTTTGGCCCATTCTTCTGCACACACTCCTCACATCCTGTATGGAGACACTAGTCACCTGCATTGCTCAGGTGGATTTGGTCCATTCTTCTGCACACACTCCTCACATCCTGTATGGAGACACTAGTCGTCTGCATTGCTCAGGTGGATTTTGGCCCATTCTTCCGCACACACACTCTTCACATCCTGTATGGAGACACTAGTCACCTGCATTGCTCAGGTGGATTTTGGTCCATTCTTCCGCACACACTCCTCACATCATGTATGGAGACACTAGTCACCTGCATTGCTCAGGTGGATTTTGGCCCATTCTTCCGCACACACTCCTCACATCCTGTATGGAGACACTAGTCCCTGCATTGCTCAGGTGGATTTTGGCCCATTCTTCCGCACACACTCCTCACATCCTGTATGGAGACACTAGTCGCCTGCATTGCTCAGGTGGATTTTGGTCCATTCTTCCGCACACACTCCTCACATCCTGTATGGAGACACTGGTCACCTGCATTGCTCAGGTGGATTTTGACCCATTCTTCCGCACACACTCCTTACATCCTGTATGGAGACACTAGTCACCTGCATTGCTCAGGTGGATTTTGGTCCATTCTTCCGCACACACTCCTCACATCCTGTATGGAGACACTAGTCGCCTGCATTGCTCAGGTGGATTTTGGGCCATTCTTCCGCACACACTCCTCACATCCTGTATGGAGACACTAGTCGCCTGCATTGCTCAGGTGGATTTTGGCCTATTCTTCCGCACACACTCCTCACATCCTGTATGGAGACACTAGTCACCTGCATTGCTCAGGTGGATTTTGACCCATTCTTCCGCACACACTCCTCACATCCTGTATGGAGACACTAGTCGCCTGCATTGCTCAGGTGGATTTTGGCCCATTCTTCTGCACACACTCCTCACATCCTGTATGGAGACACTAGTCGCCTGCATTGCTCAGGTGGATTTTGGCCCATTCTTCCGCACACACTCCTCACATCCTGTATGGAGACACTAGTCGCCTGCATTGCTCAGGTGGATTTTGGCCCATTCTTCTGCACACACCCCTCACATCCTGTATGGAGACACTGGTCCCTGCATTGCTCAGGTGGATTTTGGCCCATTCTTCCGCACACACTCCTCACATCCTGTATGGAGACACTAGTCGCCTGCATTGCTCAGGTGGATTTTGGGCCATTCTTCCGCACACACTCCTCACATCCTGTATGGAGACACTAGTCCCTGCATTGCTCAGGTGGATTTTGGCCTATTCTTCCGCACACACTCCTCACATCCTGTATGGAGACACTAGTCCCTGCATTGCTCAGGTGGATTTTGGCCTATTCTTCCGCACACACTCCTCACATCCTGTATGGAGACACTAGTCCCTGCATTGCTCAGGTGGATTTTGGCCTATTCTTCCGCACACACTCCTCACATCCTGTATGGAGACACTAGTCGCCTGCATTGCTCAGGTGGATTTTGGCCTATTCTTCCGCACACACTCCTCACATCCTGTATGGAGACACTAGTCACCTGCATTGCTCAGGTGGATTTTGACCCATTCTTCCGCACACACTCCTCACATCCTGTATGGAGACACTAGTCGCCTGCATTGCTCAGGTGGATTTTGGCCCATTCTTCTGCACACACTCCTCAAATCCTGTATGGAGACACTGGTCCCTGCATTGCTCAGGTGGATTTTGGCCCATTCTTCCGCACACACTCCTCACATCCTGTATGGAGACACTAGTCACTTGCATTGCTCAGGTGGATTTTGGGCCATTCTTCCGCACACACTCCTCACATCCTGTATGGAGACACTAGTCCCTGCATTGCTCAGGTGGATTTTGGCCCATTCTTCCACACACACTCCTCACGTCCTGTATGGAGACACTAGTCACCTGCATTGCTCAGGTGGATTTTGGTCCATTCTTCCGCACACACTCCTCACATCCTGTATGGAGACACTAGTCACCTGCATTGCTCAGGTGGATTTTGGCTCATTCTTCCGCACACACTCCTCACATCCTGTATGGAGACACTAGTCACCTGCATTGCTCAGGTGGATTTTGGCCCATTCTTCCGCACACACTCCTCACATCCTGTATGTAGACACTAGTCACCTGCATTGCTCAGATGGATTTTGGCTCATTCTTCCGCACACACTCCTCACATCCTGTATGGAGACACTAGTCACCTGCATTGCTCAGGTGGATTTTGGCCCATTCTTCTGCACACACTCTTCACATCCTGTATGGAGACACTAGTCGCCTGCATTGCTCAGGTGGATTTTGGCCTATTCTTCCGCACACACTCCTCACATCCTGTATGGAGACACTAGTCACCTGCATTGCTCAGGTGGATTTTGGCCCATTCTTCCGCACACACTCCTCACATCCTGTATGGAGACACTAGTCATCTGCATTGCTCAGGTGGATCTTGGCCCATTCTTCCGCACACACTCCTCACATCCTGTATGGAGACACTAGTCACCTGCATTGCTCAGGTGGATTTTGGCCCATTCTTCTGCACACACTCTTCACATCCTGTATGGAGACACTAGTCGCCTGCATTGCTCAGGTGGATTTTGGCCCATTCTTCTGCACACACTCCTCACATCCTGTATGGAGACACTAGTCGCCTGCATTGCTCAGGTGGATTTTGGCCCATTCTTCCGCACACACTCCTCACATCCTGTATGGAGACAGTAGTCACCTGCATTGCTCAGGTGGATTTTGGGCCATTCTTCCGCACACACTCCTCACATCCTGTATGGAGACACTAGTCACCTGCATTGCTCAGGTGGATTTTGGCCCATTCTTCTGCACACACTCCTCACATCCTGTATGGAGACACTAGTCGCCTGCATTGCTCAGGTGGATTTTGGCCCATTCTTCCGCACACACTCCTCACATCCTGTATGTAGACACTAGTCTCCTGCATTGCTCAGGTGGATTTTGGGCCATTCTTCCGCACACACTCCTCACATCCTGTATGGAGACACTAGTCACCTGCATTGCTCAGGTGGATTTTGGTCCATTCTTCCGCACACACTCCTCACATCTTGTATGGAGACACTGGTCACCTGCATTGCTCCGGTGGATATTGGCCCATTCTTCTGCACACACTCCTCACATCCTGTATGGAGACACTAGTCGCCTGCATTGCTCAGGTGGATTTTGGACCATTCTTCCGCACACACTTCTCACATCCTGTATGGAGACACTAGTCGCCTGCATTGCTCAGGTGGATTTTGGACCATTCTTCCGCACACACTTCTCACATCCTGTATGGAGACACTAGTCGCCTGCATTGCTCAGGTGGATTTTGGTCCATTCTTCCGCACACACTCCTCACATCCTGTATGGAGACACTAGTCGCCTGCATTGCTCAGGGGGATTTTGGTCCATTCTTCCGCACACACTCCTCACATCCTGTATGGAGACACTAGTCGCCTGCATTGCTCAGGGGGATTTTGGTCCATTCTTCCGCACACACTCCTCACATCCTGTATGGAGACACTAGTCGCCTGCATTGCTCAGGTGGATTTTGGCCCATTCTTCCACACACACTCCTCACATCCTGTATGGAGACACTAGTCACCTGCATTGCTCAGGTGGATTTTGGCCCATTCTTCCGCACACACTCCTCACATCCTGTATGGAGACACTAGTCATCTGCATTGCTCAGGTGGATCTTGGCCCATTCTTCCGCACACACTCCTCACATCCTGTATGGAGACACTAGTCGCCTGCATTGCTCAGGTGGATTCTGGCCCATTCTTCCGCACACACTCCTCACATCCTGTATGGAGACACTAGTCACCTGCATTGCTCAGGTGGATTTTGGCCCATTCTTCTGCACACACTCTTCACATCCTGTATGGAGACACTAGTCACCTGCATTGCTCAGGTGGATTTTGGCCCATTCTTCTGCACACACTCCTCACATCCTGTATGGAGACACTAGTCGCCTGCATTGCTCAGGTGGATTTTGGCCCATTCTTCCGCACACACTCCTCACATCCTGTATGGAGACACTAGTCGCCTGCATTGCTCAGGTGGATTTTGGCCCATTCTTCCGCACACACACTCCTTACATCCTGTATGGAGACACTAGTCGCCTGCATTGCTCAGGTGGATTCTGGCCCATTCTTCCGCACACACTCCTCACATCCTGTATGGAGACACTAGTCGCCTGCATTGCTCAGGTGGATTTTGGTCCATTCTTCCGCACACACTCCTCACATCCTGTATGGAGACACTAGTCACCTGCATTGCTCAGGTGGATTTTGGTCCATTCTTCCGCACACACTCCTCACATCCTGTATGGAGACACTAGTCACCTGCATTGCTCAGGTGGATTTTGGTCCATTCTTCCGCACACACTCCTCACATCCTGTATGGAGACACTAGTCACCTGCATTGCTCCGGTGGATTTTGGCCCATTCATCCGCACACACTCCTCACATCCTGTATGGAGACACTAGTCACCTGCATTGCTCAGGTGGATTTTGGCCCATTCTTCCGCACACACTCCTCACATCCTGTATGGAGACACTAGTCACCTGCATTGCTCAGGTGGATTTTGGTCCATTCTTCCGCACACACTCCTCACATCCTGTATGGAGACACTGGTCACCTGCATTGCTTCGGTGGATATTGGCCCATTCTTCCGCACACACTCCTCACATCCTGTATGGAGACACTAGTCGCCTGCATTGCTCAGGTGGATTTTGTCCCATTCTTCTGCACACACTCCTCACATCCTGTATGGAGACACTAGTTGCCTGCATTGCTCAGGTGGATTTTGGCCCATCCTTCCGCACACACTCCTCACATCCTGTATGGAGACACTAGTCGCCTGCATTGCTCAGGTGGATTTTGGACCATTCTTCCGCACACACTCCTCACATCCTGTATGGAGACACTAGTCGCCTGCATTGCTCAGGGGGATTTTGGTCCATTCTTCCGCACACACTCCTCACATCCTGTATGGAGACACTAGTCCCTGCATTGCTCAGGTGGATTTTGGCCATTCTTCCGCACACACTCCTCACATCCTGTATGGAGACACTAGTCGCCTGCATTGCTCAGGTGGATTTTGGCCATTCTTCCGCACACACTCCTCACATCCTGTATGGAGACACTAGTCGCCTGCATTGCTCAGGTGGATTTTGGCCTATTCTTCCGCACACACTCCTCACATCCTGTATGGAGACACTAGTCACCTGCATTGCTCAGGTGGATTTTGGCCAATTCTTCCGCACACACGCCTCACATCCTGTATGGAGACACTAGTCGCCTGCATTGCTCAGGTGGATTCTGGCCCATTCTTCCGCACACACTCCTCACATCCTGTATGGAGACACTAGTCGCCTGCATTGCTCAGGTGGATTTTGGCCCATTCTTCCGCACATACACTCCTCACATCCTGTATGGAGACACTAGTCGCCTGCATTGCTCAGGTGGATTTTGGTCCATTCTTCCGCACACACACTCCTTACATCCTGTATGGAGACACTAGTCACCTGCATTGCTCAGGTGGATTTTGGTCCATTCTTCCGCACACACACTCCTCACATCCTGTATGGAGACACTAGTCACCTGCATTGCTCAGGTGGATTTTGGTCCATTCTTCCGCACACACACTCCTCACATCCTGTATGGAGACACTAGTCACCTGCATTGCTCCGGTGGATTCTGGCCCATTCTTCCGCACACACTCCTCACATCCTGTATGGAGACACTAGTCACCTGCATTGCTCAGGTGGATTTTGGCCCATTCTTCTGCACACACTCTTCACATCCTGTATGGAGACACTAGTCACCTGCATTGCTCAGGTGGATTTTGGCCCATTCTTCTGCACACACTCCTCACATCCTGTATGGAGACACTAGTCGCCTGCATTGCTCAGGTGGATTTTGGCCCATTCTTCCGCACACACTCCTCACATCCTGTATGGAGACACTAGTCGCCTGCATTGCTCAGGTGGATTTTGGCCCATTCTTCCGCACACACACTCCTTACATCCTGTATGGAGACACTAGTCGCCTGCATTGCTCAGGTGGATTCTGGCCCATTCTTCCGCACACACTCCTCACATCCTGTATGGAGACACTAGTCGCCTGCATTGCTCAGGTGGATTTTGGTCCATTCTTCCGCACACACTCCTCACATCCTGTATGGAGACACTAGTCACCTGCATTGCTCAGGTGGATTTTGGTCCATTCTTCCGCACACACTCCTCACATCCTGTATGGAGACACTAGTCACCTGCATTGCTCAGGTGGATTTTGGTCCATTCTTCCGCACACACTCCTCACATCCTGTATGGAGACACTAGTCACCTGCATTGCTCCGGTGGATTTTGGCCCATTCATCCGCACACACTCCTCACATCCTGTATGGAGACACTAGTCACCTGCATTGCTCAGGTGGATTTTGGCCCATTCTTCCGCACACACTCCTCACATCCTGTATGGAGACACTAGTCACCTGCATTGCTCAGGTGGATTTTGGTCCATTCTTCCGCACACACTCCTCACATCCTGTATGGAGACACTGGTCACCTGCATTGCTTCGGTGGATATTGGCCCATTCTTCCGCACACACTCCTCACATCCTGTATGGAGACACTAGTCGCCTGCATTGCTCAGGTGGATTTTGTCCCATTCTTCTGCACACACTCCTCACATCCTGTATGGAGACACTAGTTGCCTGCATTGCTCAGGTGGATTTTGGCCCATCCTTCCGCACACACTCCTCACATCCTGTATGGAGACACTAGTCGCCTGCATTGCTCAGGTGGATTTTGGACCATTCTTCCGCACACACTCCTCACATCCTGTATGGAGACACTAGTCGCCTGCATTGCTCAGGGGGATTTTGGTCCATTCTTCCGCACACACTCCTCACATCCTGTATGGAGACACTAGTCCCTGCATTGCTCAGGTGGATTTTGGCCATTCTTCCGCACACACTCCTCACATCCTGTATGGAGACACTAGTCGCCTGCATTGCTCAGGTGGATTTTGGCCATTCTTCCGCACACACTCCTCACATCCTGTATGGAGACACTAGTCGCCTGCATTGCTCAGGTGGATTTTGGCCTATTCTTCCGCACACACTCCTCACATCCTGTATGGAGACACTAGTCACCTGCATTGCTCAGGTGGATTTTGGCCAATTCTTCCGCACACACGCCTCACATCCTGTATGGAGACACTAGTCGCCTGCATTGCTCAGGTGGATTCTGGCCCATTCTTCCGCACACACTCCTCACATCCTGTATGGAGACACTAGTCGCCTGCATTGCTCAGGTGGATTTTGGCCCATTCTTCCGCACATACACTCCTCACATCCTGTATGGAGACACTAGTCGCCTGCATTGCTCAGGTGGATTTTGGTCCATTCTTCCGCACACACACTCCTTACATCCTGTATGGAGACACTAGTCACCTGCATTGCTCAGGTGGATTTTGGTCCATTCTTCCGCACACACACTCCTCACATCCTGTATGGAGACACTAGTCACCTGCATTGCTCAGGTGGATTTTGGTCCATTCTTCCGCACACACACTCCTCACATCCTGTATGGAGACACTAGTCACCTGCATTGCTCCGGTGGATTTTGGCCCATTCTTCCGCACACACTCCTCACATCCTGTATGGAGACACTAGTCGCCTGCATTGCTCAGGGGGATTTTGGCCCATTCTTCCGCACACACACTCCTCACATCCTGTATGGAGACACTAGTCGCCTGCATTGCTCAGGTGGATTTTGGTCCATTCTTCCACACACACTCCTCACATCCTGTATGGAGACACTAGTCCCTGCATTGCTCAGGTGGATTTGGCCCATTCTTCTGCACACACTCCTCACATCCTGTATGGAGACACTAGTCGCCTGCATTGCTCAGGTGGATTTTGGCCATTCTTCCGCACACACTCCTCACATCCTGTATGGAGACACTAGTCGCCTGCATTGCTCAGGTGGATTTTGGCCCATTCTTCCACACACACTCCTCACATCCTGTATGGAGACACTAGTCGCCTGCATTGCTCAGGTGGATTTTGGCCCATACATCCGCACACACTCCTCACATCCTGTATGGAGACACTAGTCGCCTGCATTGCTCAGGTGGATTTGGCCCATTCTTCTGCACACACTCCTCACATCCTGTATGGAGACACTAGTCACCTGCATTGCTCAGGTGGATTTGGCCCATTCTTCCGCACACACTCCTCACATCCTGTATGGAGACACTGGTCACCTGCATTGCTCAGGTGGATTTTGGTCCTTTCTTCCGCACACATTCCTCACATCCTGTATGGAGACACTAGTCGCTTGCATTGCTCAGGTGGATTTGGCCCATTCTTCCGCACACACTCCTCACATCCTGTATGGAGACACTAGTCACCTGCATTGCTCAGGTGGATTTGGCCCATTCTTCTGCACACACTCCTCACATCCTGTATGGAGACACTAGTCACCTGCATTGCTCAGGTGGATTTGGCCCATTCTTCCGCAAACACTCCTCACATCCTGTATGGAGACACTAGTCACCTGCATTGCTCAGGTGGATTTTGGCCCATTCTTCCGCACACACTCCTCACATCCTGTATGGAGACACTGGTCACCTGCATTGCTCAGGTGGATTTTGGTCCTTTCTTCCGCACACATTCCTCACATCCTGTATGGAGACACTAGTCGCTTGCATTGCTCAGGTGGATTTGGCCCATTCTTCCGCACACACTCCTCACATCCTGTATGGAGACACTAGTCACCTGCATTGCTCAGGTGGATTTGGCCCATTCTTCTGCACACACTCCTCACATCCTGTATGGAGACACTAGTCACCTGCATTGCTCAGGTGGATTTGGCCCATTCTTCCGCACACACTCCTCACATCCTGTATGGAGACACTAGTCACCTGCATTGCTCAGGTGGATTTTGGCCCATTCTTCCGCACACACTCCTCACATCCTGTATGGAGACACTAGTCGCCTGCATTGCTCAGGTGGATTTTGGGCCATTCTTCTGCACACACTCCTCACATCCTGTATGGAGACACTAGTCGCCTGCATTGCTCAGGTGGATTTTGGCCCATTCTTCCGCACACACTCCTCACATCCTGTATGGAGACACTAGTCGCCTGCATTGCTCAGGTGGATTTTGGTCCATTCTTCCGCACACACTCCTCACATCCTGTATGGAGACACTAGTCACCTGCATTGCTCAGGTGGATTTTGGCCCATTCTTCCGCACACACTCCTCACATCCTGTATGGAGACACTAGTCACCTGCATTGCTCAGGTGGATTTTGGCCCATTCTTCTGCACACACTCCTCACATCCTGTATGGAGACGCTAGTCACCTGCATTGCTCAGGTGGATTTTGGTCCATTCTTCCGCACACACTCCTCACATCCTGTATGGAGACACTAGTCACCTGCATTGCTCAGGTGGATTTTGGCCCATTCTTCCGCACACACTCCTCACATCCTGTATGGAGACACTAGTCACCTGCATTGCTCAGGTGGATTTTGGTCCATTCTTCCGCACACACTCCTCACATCCTGTATGGAGACACTAGTCACCTGCATTGCTCAGGTGGATTTTGGGCCATTCTTCCGCACACACTCATCACATCCTGTATGGAGACGCTAGTCACCTGCATTGCTCAGGTGGATTTTGGCCCATTCTTCCGCACACACTCCTCACATCCTGTATGGAGACACTAGTCGCCTGCATTGCTCAGGTGGATTTTGGTCCACTCTTCCGCACACACTCCTCACATCCTGTATGGAGACACTAGTCCCTGCATTGCTCAGGTGGATTTTGGCCCATTCTTCCGCACACACTCCTCACTTCCTGTATGGAGACACTAGTCACCTGCATTGCTCAGGTGGATTTTGGCCCATTCTTCCGCACACACTCCTCACATCCTGTATGGAGACACTAGTCACCTGCATTGCTCAGGTGGATTTTGGTCCATTCTTCCGCACACACTCCTCACATCCTGTATGGAGACACTAGTCACCTGCATTGCTCAGGTGGATTTTGGCCCATTCTTCCGCACACACTCCTCACATCCTGTATGGAGACACTAGTCACCTGCATTGCTCAGGTGGATTTTGTCCCATTCTTCTGCACACACTCCTCACATCCTGTATGGAGACGCTAGTCACCTGCATTGCTCAGGTGGATTTTGGTCCATTCTTCCACACACACTCCTCACATCCTGTATGGAGACACTAGTCGCCTGCATTGCTCAGGTGGATTTTGGCCCATTCTTCCGCACACACTCCTCACATCCTGTATGGAGACACTAGTCACCTGCATTGCTCAGGTGGATTTTGGCCCATTCTTCCACACACACTCCTCACATCCTGTATGGAGACACTAGTCGCCTGCATTGCTCAGGGGGATTTTGGCCCATTCTTCCGCACACACTCCTCACATCCTGTATGGAGACACTAATCGCCTGCATTGCTCAGGTGGATTTTGGCCCATTCTTCCACACACACTCCTCACATCCTGTATGGAGACACTAGTCCCCTGCATTGCTCAGGTGGATTTTGGCCCATTCTTCCGCACACACTCCTCACATCCTGTATGGAGACACTAGTCCCCTGCATTGCTCAGGTGGATTTTGGGCCATTCTTCCGCACACACTCCTCACATCCTGTATGGAGACACTAGTCACCTGCATTGCTCAGGTGGATTTTGGCCCATTCTTCTGCACACACTCCTCACATCCTGTATGGAGACACTAGTCGCCTGCATTGCTCAGGTGGATTTTGGCCCTTTCTTCCGCACACACTCCTCACATCCTGTATGGAGACACTAGTCGCCTGCATTGCTCAGGTGGATTTTGGCCCATTCTTCCGCACACACTCCTCACATCCTGTATGGAGACACTAGTCGCCTGCATTGCTCAGGTGGATTTTGGCCCTTTCTTCCGCACACACTCCTCACATCCTGTATGGAGACACTAGTCGCCTGCATTGCTCAGGTGGATTTTGGCCCATTCTTCCGCACACACTCCTCACATCCTGTATGGAGACACTGGTCGCCTGCATTGCTCAGGTGGATTTTGGCCATTCTTCTGCACACACTCCTCACATCCTGTATGGAGACACTAGTCGCCTGCATTGCTCAGGTGGATTTTGGCCCATTCTTCTGCACACACTCCTCACATCCTGTATGGAGACACTAGTCGCCTGCATTGCTCAGGTGGATTTTGGCCCATTCTTCCACACACACTCCTCACATCCTGTATGGAGACACTAGTCACCTGCATTGCTCAGGTGGATTTTGGCCCATTCTTCTGCACACATTCCTCACATCCTGTATGGAGAAACTAGTCGCCTGCATTGCTCAGGTGGATTTTGGCCCATTCTTCCGCACACACTCCTCACATCCTGTATGGAGACACTAGTCACCTGCATTGCTCAGGTGGATTTTGGCCCATTCTTCTGCACACACTCCTCACATCCTGTATGGAGACACTAGTCGCCTGCATTGCTCAGGTGGATTTTGGCCCATTCTTCCGCACACACTCCTCACATCCTGTATGGAGACACTAGTCGCCTGCATTGCTCAGGTGGATTTTGGCCCATTCTTCCGCACACACTCCTCACATCCTGTATGGAGACACTAGTCGCCTGCATTGCTCAGGTGGATTTTGGCCCATTCTTCCGCACACACTCCTCACATCCTGTATGGAGACACTAGTCGCCTGCATTGCTCAGGTGGATTTTGGCCCATTCTTCCGCACACACTCCTCACATCCTGTATGGAGACACTAGTCGCCTGCATTGCTCAGGTGGATTTTGGCCCATTCTTCCGCACACACTCCTCACATCCTGTATGGAGACACTAGTCACCTGCATTGCTCAGGTGGATTTTGGCCCATTCTTCTGCACACACTCCTCACATCCTGTATGGAGATACTGGTCGCCTGCATTGCTCAGGTGGATTTTGGCCCATTCTTCTGCACACACTCCTCACATCCTGTATGGAGACACTAGTCGCCTGCATTGCTCAGGTGGATTTTGGCCCATTCTTCCGCACACACTCCTCACATCCTGTATGGAGACACTGGTCGCCTGCATTGCTCAGGTGGATTTTGGCCATTCTTCTGCACACACTCCTCACATCCTGTATGGAGACACTGATCACCTGCATTGCTCAGGTGGATTTTAGCCCATTCTTCTGCACACACTCCTCACATCCTGTATGGAGACACTAGTCGCCTGCATTGCTCAGGTGGATTTTGGCCCATTCTTCCGCACACACTCCTCACATCCTGTATGGAGACACTAGTCACCTGCATTGCTCAGGTGGATTTTAGCCCATTCTTCTACACACACTCCTCACATCCTGTATGGAGACACTAGTCACCTGCATTGCTCAGGTGGATTTTGGTCCATTCTTCCGCACACTCCTCACATCCTGTATGGAGACACTAGTCGCCTGCATTGCTCAGGTGGATTTTGGCACATTCTTCCGCACACACTCCTCACATCCTGTATGGAGACACTAGTCGCCTGCATTGCTCAGGTGGATTTTGGCCCATTCTTCCGCACACACTCCTCACATCCTGTATGGAGACACTAGTCGCCTGCATTGCTCAGGTGGATTTTGGCCCATCCTTCCGCACACACTCCTCACATCCTGTATGGAGACACTAGTCGCCTGCATTGCTCAGGTGGATATTGGCCCATTCTTCCGCACACACTCCTCACATCCTGTATGGAGACACTAGTCGCCTGCATTGCTCAGGTGGATTTTGGCCCATTCTTCCGCACACACTCCTCACATCCTGTATGGAGACACTAGTCGCCTGCATTGCTCAGGTGGATTTTGGCCCATTCTTCCGCACACACTCCTCACATCCTGTATGGAGACACTAGTTGCCTGCATTGCTTAGGTGGATTTTGGTCCATTCTTCCACACACACTCCTCACATCCTGTATGGAGACACTAGTCGCCTGCATTGCTCAGGTGGATTTTGGACCATTCTTCCACACACACTCCTCACATCCTGTATGGAGACACTAGTCACCTGCATTGCTCAGGTGGATATTGGTCCATTCTTCCACACACACTCCTCACATCCTGTATGGAGACACTAGTCGCCTGCATTGCTCAGGTGGATTTTGGCCATTATTCCGCACATACACTCCTCACATCCTGTATGGAGACACTAGTCGCCTGCATTGCTCAGGTGGATTTTGGCCATTATTCCGCACATACACTCCTCACATCCTGTATGGAGACACTAGTCGCCTGCATTGCTCAGGTGGATTTTGGCCCATTCTTCCACACACACTCCTCACATCCTGTATGGAGACACTAGTCACCTGCATTGCTCAGGTGGATTTTGGCCCATTCTTCTGCACACATTCCTCACATCCTGTATGGAGAAACTAGTCGCCTGCATTGCTCAGGTGGATTTTGGCCCATTCTTCCGCACACACTCCTCACATCCTGTATGGAGACACTAGTCACCTGCATTGCTCAGGTGGATTTTGGCCCATTCTTCTGCACACACTCCTCACATCCTGTATGGAGACACTAGTCGCCTGCATTGCTCAGGTGGATTTTGGCCCATTCTTCCGCACACACTCCTCACATCCTGTATGGAGACACTAGTCGCCTGCATTGCTCAGGTGGATTTTGGCCCATTCTTCCGCACACACTCCTCACATCCTGTATGGAGACACTAGTCGCCTGCATTGCTCAGGTGGATTTTGGCCCATTCTTCCGCACACACTCCTCACATCCTGTATGGAGACACTAGTCACCTGCATTGCTCAGGTGGATTTTGGCCCATTCTTCTGCACACACTCCTCACATCCTGTATGGAGATACTAGTCGCCTGCATTGCTCAGGTGGATTTTGGCCCATCCTTCCGCACACACTCCTCACATCCTGTATGGAGACACTAGTCGCCTGCATTGCTCAGGTGGATATTGGCCCATTCTTCCGCACACACTCCTCACATCCTGTATGGAGACACTAGTCGCCTGCATTGCTCAGGTGGATTTTGGCCCATTCTTCCGCACACACTCCTCACATCCTGTATGGAGACACTAGTCGCCTGCATTGCTCAGGTGGATTTTGGCCCATTCTTCCGCACACACTCCTCACATCCTGTATGGAGACACTAGTTGCCTGCATTGCTTAGGTGGATTTTGGTCCATTCTTCCACACACACTCCTCACATCCTGTATGGAGACACTAGTCGCCTGCATTGCTCAGGTGGATTTTGGACCATTCTTCCACACACACTCCTCACATCCTGTATGGAGACACTAGTCACCTGCATTGCTCAGGTGGATATTGGTCCATTCTTCCACACACACTCCTCACATCCTGTATGGAGACACTAGTCGCCTGCATTGCTCAGGTGGATTTTGGCCATTATTCCGCACATACACTCCTCACATCCTGTATGGAGACACTAGTCGCCTGCATTGCTCAGGTGGATTTTGGCCATTATTCCGCACATACACTCCTCACATCCTGTATGGAGACACTAGTCGCCTGCATTGCTCAGGTGGATTTTGGCCCATTCTTCCACACACACTCCTCACATCCTGTATGGAGACACTAGTCGCCTGCATTGCTCAGGTGGATTTTGGCCCATTCTTCCACACACACTCCTCACATCCTGTATGGAGACACTAGTCGCCTGCATTGCTCAGGTGGATATTGGTCCATTCTTCCGCACATACACTCCTCACATCCTGTATGGAGACACTAGTCGCCTGCATTGCTCAGGTGGATTTTGGCCCATTCTTCCACACACACTTCTCACATCCTGTATGGAGACAGTAGTCGCCTGCATTGCTCAGGTGGATTTTGGCCCATTCTTCCGCACACACTCCTCACATCCTGTATGGAGACACTAGTCACCTGCATTGCTCAGATGGATTTTGGCCCATTCTTCCGCACACACTCCTCACATCCTGTATGGAGACACTAGTCACCTGCATTGCTCAGATGGATTTTGGCCCATTCTTCCGCACACACTCCTCACATCCTGTATGGAGACACTAGTCGCCTGCATTGCTCAGGTGGATTTTGGCCCATTCTTCCGCACACACTCCTCACATCCTGTATGGAGACACTAGTCACCTGCATTGCTCAGGTGGATTTTGTTCCATTCTTCCGCACACACTCCTCACATCCTGTATGGAGACACTAGTCACCTGCATTGCTCAGGTGGATTTTGGCCCATTCCTCCGCACACACTCCTCACATCCTGTATGGAGACACTAGTCACCTGCATTGCTCAGATGGATTTTGGCCCATTCTTCCGCACACACTCCTCACATCCTGTATGGAGACACTAGTCACCTGCATTGCTCAGGTGGATTTTGGCCCATTCTTCCGCACACACTCCTCACATCCTGTATGGAGACACTAGTCGCCTGCATTGCTCAGGTGGATTTTGGCCCATTCTTCTGCACACACTCCTCACATCCTGTATGGAGACACTAGTCACATGCATTGCTCAGGTGGATTTTGGTCCATTCTTCCACACACACTCCTCACATCCTGTATGGAGACACTAGTCACCTGCATTGCTCAGGTGGATTTTGGTCCATTCTTCCGCACACACTCCTCACATCCTGTATGGAGACACTAGTCGTCTGCATTGCTCAGGTGGATTTTGGCCCATTCTTCTGAACACACTCCTCACATCCTGTATGGAGACACTAGTCGTCTGCATTGCTCAGGTGGATTTGGCCCATTCTTCCGCACACACTCCTCACATCCTGTATGGAGACACTAGTCGCCTGCATTGCTCAGGTGGATTTTGGTCCATTCTTCCGCACACACTCCTCACATCCTGTATGGAGACACTAGTCGCCTGCATTGCTCAGGTGGATTTTGGGCCATTCTTCCGCACACACTCCTCACATCCTGTATGGAGACACTAGTCGTCTGCGTTGCTCAGGTGGATTTGGCCCATTCTTCCGCACACTCTCCTCACATCCTGTATGGAGACACTAGTCGCCTGCATTGCTCAGGTGGATTTTGGCCCATTCTTCCGCACACACTCTTCACATCCTGTATGGAGACACTAGTCACCTGCATTGCTCAGGTGGATTTTGGCCCATTCTTCCGCACACACTCCTCACATCCTGTATGGAGACACTAGTCGCCTGCATTGCTCAGGTGGATTTGGCCATTCTTCCGCACACACTCCTCACATCCTGTATGGAGACACTAGTCGCCTGCATTGCTCAGGTGGATTTGGTCCATTCTTCCGCACACACTCCTCACATCCTGTATGGAGACACTAGTCACCTGCATTGCTCAGGTGGATTTGGCCCATTCTTCCGCACACACTCCTCACATCCTGTATGGAGACAGTAGTCGCCTGCATTGCTCCGGTGGATTTTGGCCCATTCTTCCACACACACTGCTCACATCCTGTATGGAGACACTAGTCGCCTGCATTGCTCAGGTGGATTTTGGCCATTCTTCTGCACACACTCCTCACATCCTGTATGGAGACACTAGTCACCTGCATTGCTCAGGTGGAGTTTGGCCCATTCTTCCGCACACACTCCTCACATCCTGTATGGAGACACTAGTCGCCTGCATTGCTCAGGTGGATTTTGGCCCATTCTTCCACACACACTCCTCACATCCTGTATGGAGACACTAGTCACCTGCATTGCTCAGGTGGATTTCGGCCCATTCTTCCGCACACACTCCTCACATCCTGTATGGAGACACTAGTCGCCTGCATTGCTCAGGTGGATTTTGGCCATTCTTCCGCACACACTCCTCACATCCTGTATGGAGACACTGGTCACCTGCATTGCTCAGGTGGATTTTGGCCCATTCTTCAGCACACACACTCACATCCTGTATGGAGACACTAGTCGCCTGCATTGCTCAGGTGGATTTTGGCCCATTCTTCAGCACACACACTCACATCCTGTATGGAGACACTAGTCGCCTGCATTGCTCAGGTGGATTTTGGCCCATTCTTCCACACACACACTCCTCACATCCTGTATGGAGACACTAGTCGCCTGCATTGCTCAGGTGGATTTTGGCCCATTCTTCAGCACACACACTCACATCCTGTATGGAGACACTAGTCGCCTGCATTGCTCAGGTGGATTTTGGCCCATTCTTCAGCACACACACTCACATCCTGTATGGAGACACTAGTCGCCTGCATTGCTCAGGTGGATTTTGGCCCATTCTTCCACACACACACTCCTCACATCCTGTATGGAGACACTAGTCCCTGCATTGCTCAGGTGGATTTTGGCCCATTCTTCTGCACACACTTCTCACATCCTGTATGGAGACACTAGTCGCCTGCATTGCTCAGGTGGATTTTGGCCCATTCTTCCGCACACACACTCCTCACATCCTGTATGGAGACACTAGTCGCCTGCATTGCTCATGTGGATTTTGGCCCATTCTTCCGCACACACTCCTCACATCCTGTATGGAGACACTAGTCGCCTGCATTGCTCAGGTGGATTTTGGCCCATTCTTCCGCACACACTCCTCACATCCTGTATGGAGACACTAGTTGCCTGCATTGCTTAGGTGGATTTTGGTCCATTCTTCCACACACACTCCTCACATCCTGTATGGAGACACTAGTCACCTGCATTGCTCAGGTGGATATTGGTCCATTCTTCCACACACACTCCTCACATCCTGTATGGAGACACTAGTCGCCTGCATTGCTCAGGTGGATTTTGGCCATTATTCCGCACATACACTCCTCACATCCTGTATGGAGACACTAGTCGCCTGCATTGCTCAGGTGGATTTTGGCCATTATTCCGCACATACACTCCTCACATCCTGTATGGAGACACTAGTCGCCTGCATTGCTCAGGTGGATTTTGGCCCATTCTTCCACACACACTCCTCACATCCTGTATGGAGACACTAGTCGCCTGCATTGCTCAGGTGGATTTTGGCCCATTCTTCCACACACACTCCTCACATCCTGTATGGAGACACTAGTCGCCTGCATTGCTCAGGTGGATATTGGTCCATTCTTCCGCACATACACTCCTCACATCCTGTATGGAGACACTAGTCGCCTGCATTGCTCAGGTGGATTTTGGCCCATTCTTCCACACACACTTCTCACATCCTGTATGGAGACAGTAGTCGCCTGCATTGCTCAGGTGGATTTTGGCCCATTCTTCCGCACACACTCCTCACATCCTGTATGGAGACACTAGTCACCTGCATTGCTCAGATGGATTTTGGCCCATTCTTCCGCACACACTCCTCACATCCTGTATGGAGACACTAGTCACCTGCATTGCTCAGATGGATTTTGGCCCATTCTTCCGCACACACTCCTCACATCCTGTATGGAGACACTAGTCGCCTGCATTGCTCAGGTGGATTTTGGCCCATTCTTCCGCACACACTCCTCACATCCTGTATGGAGACACTAGTCACCTGCATTGCTCAGATGGATTTTGGCCCATTCTTCCGCACACACTCCTCACATCCTGTATGGAGACACTAGTCACCTGCATTGCTCAGGTGGATTTTGGCCCATTCTTCCGCACACACTCCTCACATCCTGTATGGAGACACTAGTCACCTGCATTGCTCAGGTGGATTTTGTTCCATTCTTCCGCACACACTCCTCACATCCTGTATGGAGACACTAGTCACCTGCATTGCTCAGGTGGATTTTGGCCCATTCCTCCGCACACACTCCTCACATCCTGTATGGAGACACTAGTCACCTGCATTGCTCAGATGGATTTTGGCCCATTGTTCCGCACACACTCCTCACATCCTGTATGGAGACACTAGTCACCTGCATTGCTCAGGTGGATTTTGGCCCATTCTTCCGCACACACTCCTCACATCCTGTATGGAGACACTAGTCGCCTGCATTGCTCAGGTGGATTTTGGCCCATTCTTCCGCACACACTCCTCACATCCTGTATGGAGACACTAGTCACATGCATTGCTCAGGTGGATTTTGGTCCATTCTTCCACACACACTCCTCACATCCTGTATGGAGACACTAGTCACCTGCATTGCTCAGGTGGATTTTGGTCCATTCTTCCGCACACACTCCTCACATCCTGTATGGAGACACTAGTCGTCTGCATTGCTCAGGTGGATTTTGGCCCATTCTTCTGAACACACTCCTCACATCCTGTATGGAGACACTAGTCGTCTGCATTGCTCAGGTGGATTTGGCCCATTCTTCCGCACACACTCCTCACATCCTGTATGGAGACACTAGTCGCCTGCATTGCTCAGGTGGATTTTGGGCCATTCTTCCGCACACACTCCTCACATCCTGTATGGAGACACTAGTCGTCTGCGTTGCTCAGGTGGATTTGGCCCATTCTTCCGCACACTCTCCTCACATCCTGTATGGAGACACTAGTCGCCTGCATTGCTCAGGTGGATTTTGGCCCATTCTTCCGCACACACTCTTCACATCCTGTATGGAGACACTAGTCACCTGCATTGCTCAGGTGGATTTTGGCCCATTCTTCCGCACACACTCCTCACATCCTGTATGGAGACACTAGTCGCCTGCATTGCTCAGGTGGATTTGGCCATTCTTCCGCACACACTCCTCACATCCTGTATGGAGACACTAGTCGCCTGCATTGCTCAGGTGGATTTGGTCCATTCTTCCGCACACACTCCTCACATCCTGTATGGAGACACTAGTCACCTGCATTGCTCAGGTGGATTTGGCCCATTCTTCCGCACACACTCCTCACATCCTGTATGGAGACAGTAGTCGCCTGCATTGCTCCGGTGGATTTTGGCCCATTCTTCCACACACACTGCTCACATCCTGTATGGAGACACTAGTCGCCTGCATTGCTCAGGTGGATTTTGGCCATTCTTCTGCACACACTCCTCACATCCTGTATGGAGACACTAGTCACCTGCATTGCTCAGGTGGAGTTTGGCCCATTCTTCCGCACACACTCCTCACATCCTGTATGGAGACACTAGTCGCCTGCATTGCTCAGGTGGATTTTGGCCCATTCTTCCACACACACTCCTCACATCCTGTATGGAGACACTAGTCACCTGCATTGCTCAGGTGGATTTCGGCCCATTCTTCCGCACACACTCCTCACATCCTGTATGGAGACACTAGTCGCCTGCATTGCTCAGGTGGATTTTGGCCATTCTTCCGCACACACTCCTCACATCCTGTATGGAGACACTGGTCACCTGCATTGCTCAGGTGGATTGTGGCCCATTCTTCCGCACACACTCCTCACAGCCTGTATGGAGACACTGGTCACCTGCATTGCTCAGGTGGATTTTGGCCCATTCTTCTGCACACACTCCTCACATCCTGTATGGAGACACTAGTCCCTGCATTGCTCAGGTGGATTTTGGGCATTCTTCCGCACACACACTCCTCACATCCTGTATAGAGACACTAGTTGCCTGCATTGCTCAGGTCAATTTTGGCCCATTCTTCCGCACACACACTCCTCACATCCTGTATGGAGACACTAGTCACCTGCATTGCTCAGGTGGATTTTGGCCCATTCTTCTGCACACACTCCTCACATTCTGTATGGAGACACTAGTCGTCTGCATTGCTCAGGTGGATATTGGCCCATTCTTCCGCACACACTCCTCACATCCTGTATGGAGACACTAGTCACCTGCATTGCTCAGGTGGATTTTGGCCATTCTTCCGCACATACACTCCTCACATCCTGTATGGAGACACTAGTCACCTGCATTGCTCAGGTGGATTTTGGCCCATTCTTCTGCACACACTCCTCACATCCTGTATGGAGACACTAGTCGCCTGCATTGCTCAGGTGGATTTTGGCCCATTCTTCTGCACACACTCCTCACATCCTGTATGGAGACACTAGTCGCCTGCATTGCTCAGGTGGATTTTGGCCCATTCTTCCGCACACTCCTCACATCCTGTATGGAGACACTAGTCACCTGCATTGTTCAGGTGGATTTTGGTCCATTCTTCCGCACACACTCCTCACATCCTGTATGGAGACACTAGTCACCTGCATTGCTCAGGTGGATTTTGGCCATTCTTCCGCACACATCCTCACATCCTGTATGGAGACACTAGTCGCCTGCATTGCTCAGGTGGATTTTGGCCCATTCTTCTGCACACACTCCTCACATCCTGTATGGAGACACTAGTCGCCTGCATTGCTCAGGTGGATTTTGGCCCATTCTTCTGCACACACTCCTCACATCCTGTATGGAGACACTAGTCGCCTGCATTGCTCAGGTGGATTTTGGCCCATTCTTCCGCACACTCCTCACATCCTGTATGGAGACACTAGTCACCTGCATTGTTCAGGTGGATTTTGGTCCATTCTTCCGCACACACTCCTCACATCCTGTATGGAGACACTAGTCACCTGCATTGCTCAGGTGGATTTTGGCCATTCTTCCGCACACATCCTCACATCCTGTATGGAGACACTAGTCGCCTGCATTGCTCAGGTGGATTTTGGCCCATTCTTCAGCACACACACTCACATCCTGTATGGAGACACTAGTCGCCTGCATTGCTCAGGTGGATTTTGGCCCATTCTTCAGCACACACACTCACATCCTGTATGGAGACACTAGTCGCCTGCATTGCTCAGGTGGATTTTGGCCCATTCTTCCACACACACACTCCTCACATCCTGTATGGAGACACTAGTCCCTGCATTGCTCAGGTGGATTTTGGCCCATTCTTCTGCACACACTTCTCACATCCTGTATGGAGACACTAGTCGCCTGCATTGCTCAGGTGGATTTTGGCCCATTCTTCCGCACACACACTCCTCACATCCTGTATGGAGACACTAGTCGCCTGCATTGCTCAGGTGGATTTTGGCCCATTCTTCCGCACACACTCCTCACATCCTGTATGGAGACACTAGTCGCCTGCATTGCTCAGGTGGATTTTGGCCCATTCTTCCGCACACACTCCTCACATCCTGTATGGAGACACTAGTCGCCTGCATTGCTCAGGTGGATTTTGGCCCATTCTTCCACACACACTCCTCTCACATCCTGTATGGAGACACTAGTCTCCTGCATTGCTCAGGTGGATTTTGGCCCATTCTTCCGCACACACTCCTCACATCCTGTATGGAGACACTAGTCGCCTGCATTGCTCAGGTGGATTTTGGCCCATTCTTCCGCACACACTCCTCACATCCTGTATGGAGATACTAGTCACCTGCATTGCTCAGGTGGATTTTGGCCCATTCTTCTGCACACACACTCCTCACATCCTGTATGGAGACACTAGACGCCTGCATTGCTCAGGTGGATTTTGGCCCATTCTTCCGCACACACTCCTCACATCCTGTATGGAGACACTAGTCGCCTGCATTGCTCAGGTGGATTTTGGCCCATACATCCGCACACACGCTCCTCACATCCTGTATGGAGACACTAGTCACCTGCATTGCTCAGGTGGATTTTGGCCCATTCTTCCGCACACACTCCTCACATCCTGTATGGAGACACTAGTCGCCTGCATTGCTCAGGTGGATTTTGGTCCATTCTTCTGCACACACTCTTCACATCCTGTATGGAGACACTAGTCGCCTGCATTGCTCAGGTGGATTTTGGCCCATTCTTCCGCACACACTCCTCACATCCTGTATGGAGACACTAGTCGCCTGCATTGCTCAGGTGGATTTTGGTCCATTCTTCTGCACACACTCCTCACATCCTGTATGGAGACACTAGTCGCCTGCATTGCTCAGGTGGATTTTGGTCCATTCTTCCACACACACTCCTCACATCCTGTATGGAGACACTAGTCGCCTGCATTGCTCAGGTGGATTTTGGTCCATTCTTCCACACACACTCCTCACATCCTGTATGGAGACACTAGTCACCTGCATTGCTCAGGTGGATTTTGGCCCATTCTTCCGCACACACTCCTCACATCCTGTATGGAGACACTAGTCGCCTGCATTGCTCAGGTGGATTTTGGCCTATTCTTCCGCACACACTCCTCACATCCTGTATGAAGACACTAGTCACCTGCATTGCTCAGGTGGATTTTGGCCCATTCTTCTGCACACACTCCTCACATCCTGTATGGAGACACTAGTTGCCTGCATTGCTCAGGTGGATTTTGGCCCATTCTTCCGCACACACTCCTCACATCCTGTATGGAGACACTAGTCACCTGCATTGCTCAGGTGGATTTTGGCCCATTCTTCTGCACACACACTCCTCACATCCTGTATGGAGACACTAGTTGCCTGCATTGCTCAGGTGGATCTTGGCCCATTCTTCTGCACACACTCCTCACATCCTGTATGGAGACACTAGTCACCTGCATTGCTCAGGTGGATTTTGGCTCATTCTTCCGTACACACTCCTCACATCCTGTATGGAGACTCTAGTCACCTGCATTGCTCAGGTGGATTTTGGCCCATTCTTCCGCACACACTCCTCACATCCTGTATGGAGACACTAGTCACCTGCATTGCTCAGGTGGATTTTGGCCCATTCTTCCGCACACACTCCTCACATCCTGTATTGAGACACTAGTCGCCTGCATTGCTCAGGTGGATTTTGGCCCATTCTTCCGCACACACTCCTCACATCCTGTATGGAGACACTAGTCGCCTGCATTGCTCAGGTGGATTTTGGCCCATTCTTCTGCACACACTCCTCACATCCTGTATGGAGACACTAGTCGCCTGCATTGCTCAGGTGGATTTTGGCCCATTCTTCCGCACACACTCCTCACATCCTGTATGGAGACACTAGTCACCTGCATTGCTCAGGGGGATTTTGGCCCATTCTTCCGCACACACTCCTCACATCCTGTATGGAGACACTAGTCGCCTGCATTGCTCAGGTGGATTTTGGTCCATTCTTCCGCACACACTCCTCACATCCTGTATGGAGACACTAGTCACCTGCATTGCTCAGGGGGATTTTGGCCCATTCTTCTGCACACACTCCTCACATCCTGTATGGAGACACTAGTCACCTGCATTGCTCAGGTGGATTTTGGCCCATTCTTCCGCACACACTCCTCACATCCTGTATGGAGACACTGGTCGCCTGCATTGCTCAGGTGGATTTTGGCCCATTCTCCGCACACACTCCTCACATCCTGTATGGAGACACTAGTCACCTGCATTGCTCAGGTGGATTTTGGCCCATTCTTCTGCACACACTCCTCACATCCTGCAGGTCCTGACTCCTTCTATAAAGTCTGAGCTTTATTTCCTTCCAGACATTTTTCAGGATGTGAAGAGTGTTTGTGTGGAAGCCTAGGCCAAAACCCCACCTGAGCAATGCAGGTGACAGTTCAGCTGTAAGTGGCACTGAGGTAATAGGAACATCTAGGTCCAGAAATATCCCCTCAGCACAGATGACCTTGGTGTTATTCCATTTTGCAGTTGGGGGTTCAGATACTTATTTAACATTGGGTTCCGCAAATACAGGACATGAAATGTATCACATGGCCTTCAACTTTCTATCTCTAGGTGGTGAGAAGATTGTGTCTCGGGGCAGATAGACCATTAGTGCAAACAAGTGCAGCTGCAAAGGGGCCCAACAAGTAATGGGGCCCGATACCACCGCCAACGCCGAAAGCACCGCCTATCACAGATACATTGTTATTGGACAGCAAATGGCCCATACATTGTTCTTGCCCATCGGCTTCTTCTGTCTGCATAGAAGCAGCTACAAGACCGGAGAACGTGTGACCTCCATTTACTACCACGTCTCCTTGATAGTTCTTATGAGCGCCCCCTACTGGTGCAGACACCCTGATGGACTTGGGGGGGTATACTGGATGAGTGAACACAATGTTCCATCCTTGACATCTTCGGAGAAGGATCCGCTAATATCGAGGCGTCCAGTTCTGGAGAACCTTAATTGAACTTTGCACAGTTTGTTGTTGCAGTCGGTGGGGGGACGAGGTGGTGAGTGGTCTCCTTGTACATAGATAGACGTCCACCATAGGGTCAGGTGTGCGTGAAAGGACCCTACAGAGTCAAGAAGAGGTCACTGGACTCTGCTGTCAGCGGCTCGTTGGCATCTCCTGATAGAAAGTGTGCATGGAATCCGTCAGGCCGGGCAGACAGCGATGAAGTTGAAGATCAGGACGCGGGATAAGACCACCAAGGCAGAGCACATTACAGCGAGACCTCCCTCATTTTCATCCAACAGAATGTTTATTATTGTACCCATATAAGACGTGAAGAGATGGAATTAAGAATCACATGACCTAATGGACCGCTGCGATCTGGAAAAATATGCGGATGAGATGGTTCTGATGGGCGGAAATGTCCATGCGTCACCGCACACAACGCATCAGAAGAGGTGGAGGAGAGCAATGTATCCAGCATGGAGGACGGCGTGATACAGAGAAGAAACATAACATCAAATGTGAACATCAAGGGCGAGAAGACCCAACAGACCCCCCCCCATCTCCAGTCTGAAGAGCCGAGAACCCAACGGAGACCAAAATAGACCAATCTTCCCCAAATCAAAGTCTCGACCATTCGGAAAGACATCAACATTGTGTTGGCTTCATTGAAACAATGTTACGGTTTATATCATGAAACATCTCACGAGATCCAGAGAACAGAATCTGATCCGGTGACGGTGACCATCCCGCAAAGTCACGAGAAGAGATACAATGTAACAACAAAACCTGAGCCAATGTCAACACCTCACCGCCATGTAATGAGCGCACTAATGCCCCGGAGCCCTTAATCTGAGGACTCCACGCGCTTCAATCTCTCACATCCCAGATCATTTGTCAATCAACGCTAAATGGTTGTTAAGGAGTCTACAGACCCAACACAAAGAGAAAAGACACCAGAGACACGCTCCACTCATTACACCCCCAGCAGCAGTCACAAGACCCTCCCCAGAGTCCAATGTGTCCGAAGGATTAGTCTGAGGAACAAATCAGCTCTCATCACGGATTAAAGACAAAAACACGCAATGTTACTAGAATAAAACTGCTATAATACCGCCTCTATGTACAGGAATATAACTGCTATAATACTGCCCCGTATATACAACAATATAACTACTATAATACGGCCCCTATGTACAAGAATATAACTACTATAATACTGCCCCCTATGTACAGGAATATAACTACTATAATACTGCCCCCTATATACAAGAATATAACTACTATAATACTGCCCCCTATGTACAAGAATATAACTACTATAATACTGCTCCTATGTACAAGAATATAACTACTATAATACTGCCCTTATGTACAAGAATAGAACTACTATAATACTGCCTCTATGTACAAGAATATAACTACTATAATACTGCCCCTATGTACAGGAATATAACTACTATAATACTGCCCCCTATGTACAAGAATATAACTACTATTATACTGCCCCTATGTACAAGAATATAAATACTATAATACTGCCCCTATGTACAAGAATATAACTACTATAATACTGCCCCTATATACAAGAATATAACTACTATAATACTGCTCCTATATACAAGAATATAACTACTATTATACTGCTCCTATATACAAGAATATAACTACTATTATACTGCCCCCTATGTACAAGAATATAACTACTATTATACTGCCCCTATGTACAAGAATATAACTACTATAATACTGCCCCCTATATACAAGAATATAACTACTATAATACTGCCCCTATGTACAAGAATATAACTACTATAATACTGCCCCCTATGTACAAGAATATAACTACTATAATACTGCTCCCTATGTACAAGAATATAACTACTATAATACTACCCCCTATGTACAAGAATATAACTGCTATAATACTGCCCCCTATGTACAAGAATATAACTGCTATAATACTGCCCCTATATACAAGAATATAACTACTATAATACTGCCCCTATGTACAAGAATATAACTACTATAATACTACCCCCTATGTACAAGAATATAACTACTATAATACTGCCCCCTATGTACAAGAATATAACTACCATAATACTGCCCCCTATGTACAAGAATATAACTGCTATAATACTGCCCCTATATACAAGAATATAACTACTATAATACTGCCTCCTATGTACAAGAATATAACTACTATAATACTGCCCCCTATGTACAACAATATAACTACTATAATACTGCTCCTATGTACAAGAATATAACTACTATAATACTGCCCTTATGTACAAGAATATAACTACTATAATACTGCCTCTATGTACAAGAATATAACTACTATAATACTGCCCCTATGTACAGGAATATAACTACTATAATACTGCCCCCTATGTACAAGAATATAACTACTATTATACTGCCCCTATGTACAAGAATATAACTACTATAATACTGCCCCTATGTACAGGAATATAACTACTATAATACTGCCCCCTATGTACAAGAATATAACTACTATTATACTGCTCCTATATACAAGAATATAAATACTATAATACTGCCCCTATGTACAAGAATATAACTACTATAATACTGCCCCTATATACAAGAATATAACTACTATAATACTGCTCCTATATACAAGAATATAACTACTATTATACTGCCCCCTATGTACAAGAATATAACTACTATAATACTGCCCCTATGTACAAGAATATAACTACTATAATACTGCCCCCTATATACAAGAATATAACTACTATAATACTGCCCCTATGTACAAGAATATAACTACTATAATACTGCCCCTATGTACAAGAATATAACTACTATAATACTGCCCCTATATACAAGAATATAACTACTATAATACTGCCTCCTATGTACCAGACATATGGTTTATCTGGACACATTGGATCTAATCTGCTAATCCTCTGTAATCCCCCATGTGCTGTCAGTTTTGGGGGGTTTGTTGGGACGTCCTCTCCCCGCGATGCAGGGACGTTGTCCAGGTCTCCGGGAGGCGCTGTCTTGGGTTTCGCAGTAATGCATATTTTGCAGTAGAGTGTAATAATATTGTGACGTGTGGCGGTGTAATGGCGGCAGATGCGTATCAGCACATTTACGCTTTATTAGCGTCTCGCGTTTCCAGCTTTGCAGTTAATTGTGTTTTGCTTTTCGCTCTCTGTGCGCGGAGACGGATTATAGAAGGTGCCGGAGAGGAAACGTCGCGCTCTGCGCAGCAATGCCGCTCTCCAGAATAACAGCTGCTAATCTCTTGCAAAAGCAAAACTCTGTTTGGATTGGACGTGTCGCGGAGCGAAGGCGAAAATCTCCGCATTTGTAGAACTGTTAATGATGATGATGATGATGGCGCTTCAGATCCAGTGACCGCGAGCGAGGACGGGGCGCGGATGATGTTACACGGGCGGACGCCTGACCCCATCACATCCACGCACAACTATTCCGGGAACCAAAAGAGCAATACGGAAAGTGGCCGAGGATAGTCGAGGACAGTGTGGGGGGGGGGGTTATTACATCCAAGAAGCTTATTAAATTATGTTCCGCGGCTGAGAAAAGTGTATGAAGCCATGATGGAAGCAACATGGCAGAGCCTCCTCGGAGGAGGGCGTCTTCAGAAGGTCAATAAGTTGTAATTAGTCGTCATCTTCTTTTTATCTTTCTGTCTTTCCTTTTCTTCTTCCACTCAGTCTTCTCTTTCTTTTTTACTTTCTTCCTATCCTCTTTACTTAGTTTCCAGCTTCTTCATTGTTGACGTCACAATGACTATGGGATAGCGGTGAACCGGGGCCCCTAAGCTATCCCTAATCTGAGGGATACTCCTGATGGTGGAGAGGCCTGAGCCTCCTTCCTGGCCCTGCTCCTATCTGATTCCTCCGCTTCCTCCCACCAGGGAGAGACAGGACAGGAGTGTGATGAAACCACATATAAGGAAAGTCAAGGGAAAACTAAAAGTTGGTCACACAGAACGCACCCACAAAGGTAAAGACAATAAGAGATTCAGGAAGAAAACAAGAGCAGGAAGGAAGCTACAAAACAACACGGGTAAACTCCACAACCGCACCAAGGAATAAGCACAACTAAAGCACAAGTTTCACAAGTCACTCCGGGACAGCCCACCTCACTGACCAACTTAGCATACACTATAGCTAGCATGGGTAGAAGGATTCCACCAGCATAAATTGGAGGAAAGCAGATGTGATAGATCTCCCCACAACATGTGACCAAAGGAGATTAACTCTTGCTAGCCTGCCTATGAATCCGCACACAGCAGGTGCACGCCTGAGTCTGCCTGTGTTGGTCTCAGACACCAGAGAAACCATCAGGTCGAGTGTCAGAATCTGCAATCTGAACAGAGCCCGCCGCCGCCATGACAGTCTGCCAACTTTGTGCTTTACCTCCTGATGTCACTTTACTTCTTCCTCCGCTCCTTCTCATTTCCTTGTTAGTAGTTTTCCGTCCTTTTTTTCATTCTTTTTCTCTTCTTTATTTTCCACTTATTCTCTCTTTACTTTTTTTTCCCATTTGTTTTTTTTTCTGTTTTTCCTTCTTCACCCTTATTTTTGTCTTATTCACCCCTTTCCTCTTTTCTTCCTCCATTTCTTATTTCCCCATCTTCTTCATCCTCTTTCTCTTCCTTTACTTTTCCTATTACCTTCCTCACTTTTCTCTTCTCTCCTTCCCATTCTTCTTCCTCTTCTTCTTTTTCTTATTTCAGCATCTCTCCTATAAGTTAACTCCTGAACATTTTCGTGCCATTTCATTTTTTTTTCTTTCTTATATTTTTACGTTTTTCATTGCTTCCTTCTTTTGTTCCTTCATTGTTTTCTTCTACAGTCGGTACGAAACGTATTCACACCCCTTTACATTTTTCACTCTTTGTTTCATTGCAGCCATTTGGTGCATTTTTTTCTCAATGTAATTATTAGTGTATTCAGCCCCTTTGCTCAGTATATCACATGGTGATAAGTATTCAGCCCCTTTGCTTAGTAAAAGACATGGTCATAAGTATTCAGCCCCTTTGCTCAGTATATCACATGGTGATAAGTATTCAGCCCCTTTGCTCAGTATATCACATGGTCATAAGTATTCAGCCCCTTTACTCAGTAAAAGACATGGTCATAAGTATTCAGCCCCTTTGCTCAATATATCACATGGTCATAAGTATTCAGCCCCTTTGCTCAATATATCACATGGTCATAAGTATTCAGCCCCTTTGCTCAGTATAACACATGGTCATCAGTATTCATCCCCTTTGCTCAGTATAACACATGGTCATAAATATTCAGCCCCTTTGCTCAGTATATCACATGGTGATAAGTATTCAGCCCCTTTGCTCAGTATATCACATGGTCAAAAGTATTCAGCCCCTTTGCTCAGTATAACACATGGTCATAAATATTCAGCCCCTTTACCCAGTATAACACATGGTGATAAGTATTCAGCCCCTTTGCTCAGTATAACACATGGTGATAAGTATTCAGCCCCTTTGCTCAGTATAAACACATGGTGATAAGTATTCAGCCCCTTTGCTCAGTATAACACATGGTGATAAGTATTCAGCCCCTTTGCTCAGACACTCATATGTAAGTCCCATGCTGTCCATTTCCTTGTGATCCTTCTTGAGATGGTTCTGCTCCTTCATTGGAGTCCAGCTGTGTGTAATTACACTGATAGGATGTGATTGGAAAGGCGCACACCTGTCTATATAACACCTCACAGCTCGCACTGCAGGTCACACCAAATGAGGATCATGAGGTCAAAGGAACTGCCCAAGGAGCTCAGAGACAGAATTGTGGCAAGGCACAGATCTGGCCAAGGTTACAAAAGAATTTCTGCAGTACTCAAGGTTCCTAAGAGCACAGTGGCCTGCATAATCCTTACATGGAGGAAGTTTGGGACCACCAGGTCCATTAACCTCCATGGATGATGTCAGGTGATAAGATCTGATTTTTGACATTAGTGAGGGCACAATTCATACTCCAACATCTCCACAACTCCAGTGTATATATACATGGGATGTACAGGGGCAGAACCCGCACACATCTCTAGGAAAGACGTGAAGCATCTGCTCTGGAGTCTCAGGGGGGGAAATCACGGAAAATGAGGAGAGAACCTGGTATAATGTCCCCCATCCTGGGCCCCTCCTGGTACAATGTCCCCATCCTGGTCCATTGGTCCTTATCCTGGTCCCTTATCTGTATAATATCCCCCATCCTGGGTCACGTCCTGGTATAATGTCCCCTATTCTGGGCCCCTCCTGGTATAATGTCCTCATCATGGGCCCTGATCTGTATAATATCCCCCATCCTGGGCCCCTCCTGGTATAATGTCCCCATCCTGGGCCCTTCTCTGTATAATATCCCCCATCCTGGGACACTTCCTGGTATAATATCCCTCATCCTGGGCCCCTCCTGGTATAATGTATCCATCCTGGAATATTGTCCCTCATTCTGGGCCCTTTTCTGTATAATATCCCTCATCCTGGGCCACTTCCTGGTATAATGTCGCTCATCCTGGTATAATATCCCTCATCCTGGGCCCCTCCTGGTATAATGTCGCTCATCCTGGTATAATATCCCTCATCCTGGGCCCCTCCTGGTATAATGTCCCCATCCTGGTATATTGTCCCTCATCCTGGGCCCTCCTCTGTATAAAATCCCTCATCCTGGGCCACTTCCTGGTATAATGTCGCTCATCCTGGTATAATGTCGCCCATCCTAATATAATGTCCCCCATACTGAGCCCCTTCCTGGTATAATGTTCCCATCCTGGAATATTGTCCCTCATCCTGGGCCCTTTTCTGTATAATATCCCTCATCCTGGACCCCTTCCTGGTATAATGTCCCTCATCCTTGTCTAAGGTTGTCCATCCTGGTATAATGGTCCCCATACTGGGCCCATCCCAGCATAATATCCCCCATTCTGGTATAATATCCCCCATCCTGGGCCCCTCCTGATATCACGTCCCCATCCTGGTATAGTCCCCCATCCTGAACCCCTCTTGGTATAATATCCCCCAACACTGGGCCCCACCTGGTATAATGTCCCCATCCTAGTATAGTCCCCCATCCTGGGCCCCTCCTGATATAAAGTCCCCATCCTGGTATAGTCCCCCATCCTGAACCCCGCTTGGTATAATATCCCCCAACACTGGGCCCCTCCTGGTATAATGTCCCCATCCTGGTATAATGTCCGGTCATTGAATACTGAGGACGGAGGCGTCGGAGCTTCTGGCTCTGCAGCATTCCTTCCACAGCTGCGGTATATGGCGTATGGTATGGGATATATATGGTGCACGCGGTGTATAATACGATGAGTGGTGTCTGTGACGGATCGGTCTCCGGTTCTGGGGTTTGCAGGGAGAAGATGGGGCGCACGACGCGGCTCTTATCAGTGAGACAATTCTGCTGCCAAATCTTCTCTCCTCTTCGCTATCTCGGACCCAAGTGAAGGAAACGACTTTACAAAGGCAGGAAGAGACATCAAACACAGCGTCTTGGCAGAGTCGCGCTGCACATACAGCGACTGTCAGAGTTCAAAGGCAGCGGCTCATTAGGAGGTCGCGCGGCCGATAGCGACTCCGCACCTTGTGCCATTACCAAGGCTGCCGGATTAAAAATGGCTGAGAACAAGTCACCCACAGGGCACCCTGCAGATAGCCTGCGGGGGACCGGGGGTGGGAAAGGCTCCGAACAGCAGGAAATGGGGGCGATCAGAGGACCGCGAGGGGCCGGGGCAGGCGGTCTCTGTGCTGGGCCACGATTTACACTTTATTCCTTGGAGTTGCTTTTCTAAGCATAAAATTATCTATTGAATCACATGATATTAATATCTATAATACCGCAATCACATGAAATAATATCTATAATACCGCAATCACATGAAATAATATCTATTATACCGCAATCACATGAAATAATATCTATTATACCGCAATCACATGAAATAATATCTATTATACCGCAATCAATTGACAATAATATCTATCATACTGCAGTCAGATGAAATAATATCTATAATACCGCAGTCACATGACACTAATATCTATAATACCGCAGTCACATGACACTAATATCTATAATACCGCAGTCACATGACACTAATATCTATAATACCGCAGTCACATGACACTAATATCTATAATACCGCAGTCACATGACACTAATATCTATAATACCGCAGTCACATGACACTAATATCTATAATACCGCAGTCACATGACACTAATATCTATAATACCGCAGTCACATGACACTAATATCTATAATACCGCAGTCACATGACACTAATATCTATAATACCGCAGTCACATGACACTAATATCTATAATACCGCAGTCACATGACAATAATATCTATAATACCGCAGTCACATGACACTAATATCTATAATACCGCAGTCACATGACAATAATATCTATAATACCGTAGTCACATGACACTAATATCTATAATACCGCAGTCACATGACAATAATATCTATAATACTGCAGTCACATGACAATATCTATAATACCGCAGTCACATGACACTAATATCTATAATACCGCAGTCACATGACAATAATATCTATAATACTGCAGTCACATGACACTAATATATATAATACCGCAGTCACATGACAATAATATCTATAATACTGCAGTCACATGACACTAATATATATAATACCGCAGTCACATGACAATAATATCTATAATACTGCAGTCACATGACAATAATATCTATAATACCGCAGTCACATGACAATAATATCTATAATACCGCAGTCACATGACAATATCTATAATACCGCAGTCACATATCTAATAACATAATGGAATGTAACATAACCATACATTGTTACAATTTATTATAGTCGTCATAGTTACCGGGGATTGATACATTTTGCTCACAGCAGAGGAAACACGCGGGGTTCGCGCCTCTGTACGCAGTGATTCGCGCTCTACCTCGTCTGTTATCGGCCACCCACCTTCTCGGGGTCAAGGTGGGCGACCTGAGCACATTCCGCATTAATTTCATTAGTGCGGAGAAACTCCCGGAACAATTCTTCTATTTTCTTCAGACGTTTTCTCTAAATTCAGATTTTAGTGAAGTCTGGAAGGATGAAGATGGCGGAGAAGGAAGGGGAGACGGCAGCGGAGGACACAATGGACGGCAGCGGAGGACACAATGGACGGCAGCGGAGGACACAATGGACGGCAGCGGAGGACACCAGGGCGGTCACCAAACGTTACTCCATGGGATCTGCGCGGTGTTCACCATGTCACACTTCATCCTGTAAGATTAGGAAGAACAGATCAGGCCGGACAGTGCTACAGCGTCCACGTGTAATATCGCCCCATTATACTATATATCACCGTCATATACAGACACCTGATACCGCCTGTGGTGATTCCGATAACTGCCCTGCAGGGAGACGCCAGATCCCCGCTCCCGCCCTGCAGGGAGCCGCCAGATCCCCGCTCCCGTCCTGCAGGGAGACGCCAGATCCCCGCTCCCGTCCTGCAGGGAGACGCCAGATCCCCGCTCCCGTCCTGCAGGGAGACGCCAAATCCCCGCTCCCGTCCTGCAGGGAGACGCCAGATCCCCGCTCCCGTCCTGCAGGGAGACGCCAGATCCCCGCTCCCGTCCTGCAGGGAGACGCCAGATCCCCGCTCCCGTCCTGCAGGGAGACGCCAGATCCCCGCTCCCGTCCTGCAGGGAGACGCCAGATCCCCGCTCCCGTCCTGCAGGGAGACGCCAGATCCCCGCTCCCGTCCTGCAGGGAGACGCCAGATCCCCGCTCCCGTCCTGCAGGGAGACGCCAGGTCCTCGCTCCCGTCCTGCAGCTGCTGTTCCCTGTGTCCTGGAGCCGGCAGCCTGTGTTCTGCACATGAGCCATACACAGAACCAAGAGTGACAAATCGAGGCTCAAATAGGGAGCGACGCATGAGGTCTTCATGCAGAGGGGATGATTGTACAGTCATGGCCGAAAGGATTGGAGCTCGTGAAATTGTTCCAGAAATGAAGGATTTCTCCAGATAATTATTAGTCACATTTTCTTATTCTCAGGTTTATCTCTTTTGTGTGGATTGGAACAACACTAAAAATTGAGGGAAAAAGGCAAATTGGAGAGAATTTCACACAAAACCCCAAAATATTCCGGACAGAATTACTGCCCCTCCTCTTAATATTTGGTTCCTCGTCCTTTACCCTCTGGAATAACGTCCATCAGTCGCCTCCTGTCCCCGGCCACAGCTTCTTCCTCCTCTCACCTGGAGTCTCAGACTCCTCTTTATAAACGTCTCCAGGTCTCTCATATCTGAAGGCGTCTCCTCTTCTCTACTCTCTTCTCTACTCTCTTCTCTTCCTTCTCTTCGCTCCTCTTCTCTCTTCGCTCCTCTTCTCTCTTCGCTCCTCTTCTCTCTTCGCTCCTCTTCTCTCTTCGCTCCTCTTCTCTCCTCTCCTCTCTCCTCTCTCCTCTTCTCTCTCCTCTCTCCTCTCCTCTTCTCTCTTCGCTCCTCTTCTCTCTTCGCTCCTCTTCTCTCTTCGCTCCTCTTCTCTCTCCGCTCCTCTTCTCTCTCCGCTCCTCTTCTCTCTCCGCTCCTCTTCTCTCTCCGCTCCTCTTCTCTTCACTCAATATTCAGAACTCTCCAGCGCTTTGTTTCCATCCATTTCTGGGGCTTCTTGAAGTGTTTGGGGTCATTGTCCTTCTGGAAACCCCTGATCTAGGACTATACCCGGCTTTCTGACACTGGGCTCTACATTGTCACCCAGAATCCTCTGATAATCTTCAGATTTCATGTCTTGCACACAGTCAAGACCCCAGAACCAGAGGCAGCAAAACATCTCTGCCTCCACCATGTGTGCCTGTAGGTGCTGTGATCTTTACTTTGTAGCCTCATTAGCATTTTCAGTAAACGGTAGAATGATGTCCTTTGCCATAAAGCTCTATCTTGGTCTCATCTGTCCACAAGATGCTTTCCCAGAAGGATTTTGGTTACTCACGTACATTTTGGGGGGTTTTCTGTGTCTGTGTCAGCAGTGGGGTCCTCCTGGGTCTCTTCCACAGTGTTTCATGTCATTCACATGTTGATACTTCTTGCTGACACTGATTGGGGCTTATCCACCATCCGCACTATATTGTGTTACAACCTTTCATCAGTTTTTTCTGCCGTCCACATCCAGGGAGATTAGCTACAGAGCCATGGGCTGTAAACGTCTTCTTTATGTTTGCGCACTGTATAAAGGAACATCAAGATCTCTGGAGATGGACGTGTAACCTTGAGATTGTTGATATTTTTCAGCAATTTTCATTCTCCAGTCCTCAGACAGTTCTCCTCTTTCTGTTCTCCATGCTTAGTGCGGCGCACAATGCAAAGATCGAGCCAACTTCTCCCTTTTTATCTAGTTTCGGGTGTGATTTTCATATTGCCCGCACTTGTTTCTTGCCACAGGTGAGTGTGGACGAGCAGCACATGCTGGAAATAAAGTTGTTTACCTACAATTTTGGAAATGTGCCAATAATCCTGTGAAATTCTGTCCAATTTGCCTTTTTCTGTTGTTCTGTGTTGCATGAAAACACACAAAGGAAATAATCCTGTGTATGACAAAACGTGTCATTGTAATAATTTTCTGGGAGAAATATTTCATTTTCTGGAACAATTTCGAGGGTGCCAACACTTTCAGCCATGTATTGGCCAAAAGTCCGCCTTTACTAGGGGCCCCAAAGGACATGAGACCCCAGAAGTGAAGTCTAATCCCTCAGTGTTATGTAATGCAGGGGCGGACACTGAGAGCAAAGGGCCCCTGTGCAGGAACGGTGTATGGGCCCCTCATTCCCCCCCCGGGCGGTGCTGGACACATAGAGAGCAGCAGTCGTATATTATCACACCCACATTACATCACATACACACATATAAATGGAGCCTTCCTTAATAATGGTTGTTACCATGAACAAATCTACCTCTCCACACTGTCCACCCACACTCCCACTGCAACATACAGCGCCCCTAATTCTCCACACAATCTCCACTCACATTCCCACATATCCACACTGAAACACAAACTCACCAGGAAAAAAAGCCGCAAGCCAACACAAGTCAAAATGGCAGATGCACTCGCAGGAGCAGAGGGGGGCAGTATGGATAAGTGGGAGCATAGGGGGGGGCAGTATGGATAAGTGGGAGCATAGGGGGGGCAGTATGGATAAGTGGGAGCATAGGGGGGGCAGTATGGATAAGTGGGAGCATAGGGGGGGGCAGTATGGATAAGCGGGAGCATAGGGGGGGCAGTATGGATAAGTGGGAGCATAGGAGGGCAGTATGGATAAGTGGGAGCATAGGGGGGGCAGTATGGATAAGTGGGAGCATAGGGGGGGGCAGTATGGATAAGTGGGAGCATAGGGGGGGGCAGTATGGATAAGTGGGAGCATAGGGGGGGCAGTATGGATAAGTGGGAGCATAGGGGGGGCAGTATGGATAAGTGGGAGCATAGGGGGGGGCAGTATGGATAAGTGGGAGCATAGGGGGGGCAGTATGGATAAGTGGGAGCATAGGGGGGGCAGTATGGATAAGTGGGAGCATAGGGGGGCAGTATGGATAAGTGGGAGCATAGGGGGGCAGTATGGATAGGTGGGAGCATAGGGGGGGCAGTATGGATAAGTGGGAGCATAGGGGGGGGCAGTATGGATAAGTGGGAGCATAGGAGGGCAGTATGGATAAGTGGGAGCATAGGGGGGGCAGTATGGATAAGTGGGAGCATAGGGGGGGGCAGTATGGATAAGTGGGAGCATAGGGGGGGCAGTATGGATAAGTGGGAGCATAGGGGGGGCAGTATGGATAAGTGGGAGCATAGGGGGGGCAGTATGGATAAGTGGGAGCATAGGGGGGGGCAGTATGGATAAGTGGGAGCATAGGGGGGGCAGTATGGATAAGTGGGAGCATAGGGGGGGCAGTATAGATAAGTGGGAGCATAGGGGGGGCAGTATGGATAAGTGGGAGCATAGGGGGGCAGTATGGATAAGTGGGAGCATAGGGGGGCAGTATGGATAGGTGGGAGCATAGGGGGGGGCAGTATGGATAAGTGGGAGCATGGGGGGGGCAGTATGGATAAGTGGGAGCATAGGGGGGGGGGCAGTATGGATAAGTGGGAGCATAGGGGGGGCAGTATGGATAAGTGGGAGCATAGGGGGGGCAGTATGGATAAGTGGGAGCATAGGGGGGCAGTATGGATAGGTGGGAGCATAGGGGGGCAGTATGGATAAGTGGGAGCATAGGGGGGGCAGTATGGATAAGTGGGAGCATAGGGGGGCAGTATGGATAAGTGGGAGCATGGGGGGGCAGTATGGATAAGTGGGAGCATAGGGGGCAGTATGGATAAGTGGGAGCATAGGGGGGGCAGTATGGATAAGTGGGAGCATAGGGGGGGCCAGTATGCTCCCACTTATCCATACTGCCCCCCCTATGCTCCCACTTATCCATACTGCCCCCCCATGCTCTCTTATCCATACTGCCCCCCTATGCTCCCACTTATCCATACTGCCCCCCCTATGCTCCCACTTATCCATACTGCCCCCCCATGCTCTCACTTATCCATACTGCCCCCCTATGCTCCCACTTATCCATACTGCCCCGCCTATGCTCCCACTTATCCATACTGCCCCCCCTATGCTCCCACGTATCCATACTGCCCCACCTATGCTCCCACGTATCCATACTGCCCCCCTATGCTCCCACGTATCCATACTGCCCCCCTATGCTCCCACTTATCCATACTGCCCCCCTATGCTCCCACTTATCCATACTGCCCCCCTATGCTCCCACTTATCCATACTGCCCCCTATGCTCCCACTTATCCATACTTCCCCCCTATGCTCCCACTTATCCATACTGCCCCCCCATGCTCTCACTTATCCATACTGCCCCCCTATGCTCCCACTTATCCATACTGCCCCCCCCCATGCTCTCACTTATCCATACTGCCCCCCTATGCTCCCACTTATCCATACTGCCCCCCCTATGCTCCCACTTATCCATACTGCCCCCCATGCTCCCACTTATCCATACTGCCCCCCCTATGCTCCCACTTATCCATACTGCCCCCCCTATGCTCCCACTTATCCATACTGCCCCCCTATGCTCCCACTTATCCATACTGCCCCCCCTATGCTCCCACTTATCCATACTGCCCCCCCTATGCTCCCACTTATCCATACTACCCCCCCTATGCTCCCACTTATCCATACTACCCCCCCTATGCTCCCACTTATCCATACTGCCCCCCTATGCTCCCACTTATCCATACTGCCCACCCTATGCTCCCACTTATCCATACTGCCCCCCTATGCTCCCACTTATCCATACTGCCCCCTATGCTCCCACTTATCCATACTGCCCCCTATGCTCCCACTTATCCATACTGCCCCCCCTATGCTCCCACTTATCCATACTGCCCCCCCTATGCTCCCACTTATCCATACTGCCCCCCCTATGCTCCCACTTATCCATACTGCCCCCCTATGCTCCCACGTATCCATACTGCCCCCATGCTCCCACTTATCCATACTGCCCCCCATGCTCCCACTTATCCATACTGCCCCCCCATGCTCCCACTTATCCATACTACCCCCCTATGCTCCCACGTATCCATACTGCCCCCTATGCTCCCACGTATCCATACTGCCCCCTATGCTCCCACGTATCCATACTGCCCACTATGCTCCCACTTATCCATACTGCCCCCTACGCTCCCACTTATCCATACTGCCCCCCTATGCTCCCACTTATCCATACTGCCCCCCTATGCTCCCACTTTTCCATACTGCCCCCTATGCTCTCACTTATCCATACTGCCCCCTATGCTCCCACTTATCCATACTGCCCCCCCTATGCTACCACTAATCCATACTGCTCCCCTATGCTACCACTAATCCATACTGCCCCCCTATGCTACCACTAATCCATACTGCCCCCCTATGCTACCACTAATCCATACTGTCCCCCTATGCTACCACTTATCCATACTGCCCCCCCTATGCTCCCACTTATCCATACTACCCCCTCTATGCTGCCACTTATCCATACTGCCCCCCTATGCTCCCACTTATCCATACTGCCCCCCTATGCTCCCACTTATCCATACTGCCCCCTATGCTCCCACTTATCCATACTGCCCCCCTATGCTCCCACTTATCCATACTGCCCCCCCATGCTCTCACTTATCCATACTGCCCCCCTATGCTCCCACTTATCCATACTGCCCCCATGCTCCCACTTATCCATACTGCCCCCCATGCTCCCACTTATCCATACTGCCCCCCCATGCTCCCACTTATCCATACTGCCCCCCTATGCTCCCACGTATCCATACTGCCCCCTATGCTCCCACGTATCCATACTGCCCACTATGCTCCCACGTATCCATACTGCCCACTATGCTCCCACTTATCCATACTGCCCCCTACGCTCCCACTTATCCATACTGCCCCCTACGCTCCCACTTATCCATACTGCCCCCCTATGCTCCCACTTTTCCATACTGCCCCCTATGCTCCCACTTATCCATACTGCCCCCTATGCTCCCACTTATCCATACTGCCCCCCTATGCTACCACTAATCCATACTGCTCCCCTATGCTACCACTAATCCATACTGCCCTCCTATGCTACCACTAATCCATACTGCCCCCCTATGCTACCACTAATCCATACTGTCCCCCTATGCTACCACTTATCCATACTGCCCCCCTATGCTCCCACTTATCCATACTACCCCCTCTATGCTGCCACTTATCCATACTGCCCCCCTATGCTCCCACTTATCCATACTGCCCCCCTATGCTCCCACTTATCCATACTGCCCCCCTATGCTCCCACTTATCCATACTGCTCCCCTATTCTACCACTAATCCATACTGCCCCCCTATGCTACCACTAATCCATACTGCCCCCCTATGCTCCCACATATTTATACTGATCCCCAATACTCCCATTTAGCCATACTGCCCCCCTATGCTTCCACTTATCCAGACTGTTCCCCCCTTCTTCATACTGTTCCTTCACTCCTAAATACTGTGACCCCCATTTTCCATGTGGTCCACTCACCCCACGCTGCTGTCTCACGCTATCCCTCAGTGTGCACTCACCCCACGCTGCTGTCTCACGCTATCCCTCAGTGTGCACTCACCCCACGCTGCTGTCTCACGCTATCCCTCAGTGTGCACTCACCCCACGCTGCTGTCTCACGCTATCCCTCAGTGTGCACTCACCCCACGCTGCTGTCTCACGCTATCCCTCAGTGTGCACTCACCCCACGCTGCTGTCTCACGCTATCCCTCAGTGTGCACTCACCCCACGCTGCTGTCTCACGCTATCCCTCAGTGTGCACTCACCCCACGCTGCTGTCTCACGCTATCCCTCAGTGTGCACTCACCCCACGCTGCTGTCTCACGCTATCCCTCAGTGTGCACTCACCCCACGCTGCTGTCTCACGCTATCCCTCAGTGTGCACTCACCCCACGCTGCTGTCTCACGCTATCCCTCAGTGTGCACTCACCCCACGCTGCTGTCTCACGCTATCCCTCAGTGTGCACTCACCCCACGCTGCTGTCTCACGCTATCCCTCAGTGTGCACTCACCCCACGCTGCTGTCTCACGCTATCCCTCAGTGTGCACTCACCGTCACTGCAGCCTCCGCGGCACAGCAGGAAGCAGATTCCTTCCCCTGCTCTGCACCGCGCGCTGATGGCAGATCCAGGCGCATAGCAGTGACGTTTAATGGCCGCCCACCTATCAGAGGCCGCTCGCTAACATGCGTGACCTTTGATTGGCCGGTGGCCAATAACGTCACTGCTATGCGCTGCATGCTGACGTCACCACTCGGCGCATAGCAGTGACGTTGATGGCCCACAGGCGCTGTCTACCGACCGCGGTTACCGGCCCCTCTGTATCCGGCGCAGGGAGGAGCTCGTGCTTCGGGTGCACGGGGCTCACTGCAATGTCTGGAGGGTGAATAATATTCGGTGGAAACTACATAGCAGTAATACTGTATTGTGCGTGTTATTTACACACTATATGGAGGTAGTATGAGCGCTACATATGGCAGCACCGTGTGGGGTCATTATGGCTGTTACATCTGGATGGTGCGGATTATGCGGCATTTTATGACAGTATTACATGGGAACTATAGAGCAGTAATAATTGAATGGGGCCTATTGTTTACTACAGGGCAGTATTATATGAGCTGCACATGGCAGTATGATGTGGGATGGTGCCTATTAGGCATTATAAGGAGGCAGTATATGAGCCGGCAGTATGATGTGGGAACTATATGGCGGTAATATTTGCATGGTGCATATTATATGGGCACCAGTGGCGTAACTTGAAGCTCATGGACCCCAATGTAAAAGCTCCACTGGGGCCCCCAATCATTGCAAGTCTTTCCTACTTTTTGTACCCCCAGGGTTGGGTGCGATTGCAGCCCCTGCACTTATTGCAGTTTTGTCCCTGTTGGGCACTATATGGTGATGTTATTTATTGGGGACACTGTGTTTGTTCCTTAGTGAGGTCTCTCCTAACATCGATGATGAAGCACCCGGGGGGAGACCTGGGGCGCACACGTTTCATCATCAGCCGCCCTAATTCCTGCCAGGCACGGACCACTCCTGAGCCCAGATCCTTAGCACATGTGCCCGTGTGTGAAGCCCCTCTCCCCAGAACTGCGGGGTCCGAGTATTTGCTTTTTCTTCTCCGCACAATGATTGCATTGACTGAGCATCACACGGCTGCGAGGGCCGGAGTCGCCTCTCAGAGACGCTGGAGTTTGTGCTGCTCTGTAAACAGAGGGTGGGTGGTTTGCCCCCCAAAGTGCCTTTTTCCCCTGCTCTTGACAGCCAGCGGCGGCCGTGATGAATTTGTGAAGTTATCTAATTTTCCACTGTTTTAATTAGCAGCGCGGCTGTGAGGACGCCCAGCTGGACGGGGCTGCGATCCCTGAAAAATGTGCACAACTGCAGCCAAACTCCAGGAACTTCTGGGGTTTATAAACTCGTGGCCTCCGCACGGATCGCGCCTTCTGGGAAACGCTCTGCAGAAAATTAGGGGATGTAAGTGATGAACGTCCCTCCATGCTGCAGGCGATCGACAATCAGCAACCTGATACTGCAATATACAGGACAACACAGGGGCAAGCGGGGCCGCATGTAACAGAGCACAGCGGGGCCATACACTGCTCAACGGGGCCGCATGTAACAGAGCACAACGGGGCCACACACCGCTCCAACTGAGCCATACACCGCCCAACGAGGCTGCATACAACACCGCCCAACGGGGCCGCATACAACACCGCCCAACGGGGCCGCATATAACACCGCCCAACGAGGCCGCATACAACAACGCCCAACGGGGCCACATACAACACCGCCCAACGGGGCCGCATACAACACCGCCCAACGAGGCCGCATACAACACCGCCCAACGAGGCCGCATACAACACCGCCCAACGGGGCCGCATATAACACCGCCCAACGAGGCCGCATACAACAACGCCCAACGGGGCCACATACAACACCGCCCAACGAGGCCGCACACAACAACGCCCAACGAGGCCGCATACAACACCGCCCAACGGGGCCACATATAATAGAGCACAGCAGGGCTATACACTGCCCAACGGGGCCGCATACAACACCGCCCAACGGGGAAGCATATAACACCGCCCAATAGAACCGCATACAACACCGCCCAATGGAGCCGCATACAACACCACCCAACGGGGCCGCATACAACACCGCCCAACGAGGCCGCATACAACAACGCCTAATGGGGCCGCATACAACACCACCCAATGGAGCCGCATACAACACCGCCCAATAGAACCGCATACGACACCGCCCAATGGAGCTGCATACAACACCGCCCAATGGAGCCGCATACAACACCACCCAACGGGGCCGCATACAACACCGCCCAACAGGGCCGCATACAACACCGCCCAACAGGGCCGCATACAACACCGCCCAACAGGGCCGCATACAACACCGCCCAATGGAGCCGCATACATCACCGCCCAACGAGGCCACATACAACACCGCCCAACGGGGAAGCATATACCACCGCCGAACAGGGCCGCATACAACACCGCCCAACGAGGCCGCATACAACACCGCCCAACGGGGCCGCATATAACAACGCCCAACGGGGCCACATACAACACTGCCCAACGGGGCCACAAATAATAGAGCACAGCAGGGCTATACACTGCCCAACGGGGCCGCATACAACAACACCCAACGGGGCCGCATACAACACCGCCCAACAGGGCCGCATACAACACCGCCCAACAGGGCCGCATACAACACCGCCTAATGGGGCCGCATACAACACCACCCAATGGAGCCGCATACAACACCACCCAATGGAGCCGCATACAACACCGCCCAACGGGGCCGCATACAACACCGCCCAACGGGGCCGCATACAACACCGCCCAACGGGGCCGCATACAACACCGCCCAACGGGGCCGCATACAACACCGCCCAACGGGGAAGCATATAACACCGCCCAACAGGGCCGCATACAACACCGCCCAACGAGGCCGCATACAACACCGCCCAACGAGGCCGCATACAACACTGCCCAACGAGGCCGCATACAACACCGCCCAACGGGGCCGCATACAACACCGCCCAACGAGGCCGCATACAACACCGCCCAACGGGGCCGCATACAACACCGCCCAACGGGGCCGCATACAACACCGCCCAACGGGGAAGTATATAACACCGCCCAACGAGGCCGCATACAACACCGCCCAACGAGGCCGCATACAACACCGTCCAACGGGGCCGCATACAACACCGCCCAACGAGGCCGCATACAACACCGCCCAACGGGGCCGCATATAACACCGCCCAACGAGGCCGCATACAACAACGCCCAACGGGGCCACATACAACACCGCCCAACGAGGCCGCATACAACACCGCCCAACGAGGCCGCATACAACACCGCCCAACGAGGCCGCATACAACACCGCCCAACGGGGCCGCATATAACACCGCCCAACGAGGCCGCATACAACAACGCCCAACGGGGCCACATACAACACCGCCCAACGAGGCCGCACACAACAACGCCCAACGAGGCCGCATACAACACCGCCCAACGGGGCCACATATAATAGAGCACAGCAGGGCTATACACTGCCCAACGGGGCCGCATACAACACCGCCCAACGGGGAAGCATATAACACCGCCCAATAGAACCGCATACAACACCGCCCAATGGAGCCGCATACAACACCACCCAACGGGGCCGCATACAACACCACCCAATGGAGCCGCATACAACACCGCCCAACGAGGCCGCATACAACAACGCCTAATGGGGCCGCATACAACACCACCCAATGGAGCCGCATACAACACCGCCCAATAGAACCGCATACGACACCGCCCAATGGAGCTGCATACAACACCGCCCAATGGAGCCGCATACAACACCACCCAACGGGGCCGCATACAACACCGCCCAACAGTGCCGCATACAACACCGCCCAACAGGGCCGCATACAGCACCGCCCAATGGAGCCGCATACATCACCGCCCAACGAGGCCACATACAACACCGCCCAACGGGGAAGCATATACCACCGCCGAACAGGGGCGCATACAACACCGCCCAACGAGGCCGCATACAACACCGCCCAACGGGGCCGCATATAACAACGCCCAACGGGGCCACATACAACACTGCCCAACGGGGCCACATATAATAGAGCACAGCAGGGCTATACACTGCCCAACGGGGCCGCATACAACAACACCCAACGGGGCCGCATACAACACCGCCCAACGGGGCCGCATACAACACCGCCCAACGGGGCCGCATACAACACCGCCCAACGGGGCCGCATACAACACCGCCCAACGGGGCCGCATACAACACCGCCCAACGGGGAAGCATATACCACCGCCGAACAGGGCCGCATACAACACCGCCCAACGAGGCCGCATACAACACCGCCCAACGGGGCCGCATATAACAACGCCCAACGGGGCCACATACAACACTGCCCAACGGGGCCACATATAATAGAGCACAGCAGGGCTATACACTGCCCAACGGGGCCGCATACAACAACACCCAATGGAACCGCATACAACACCGCCCAACGAGGCCGCATACAACACCACCCAATGGAGCCGCATACAACACCACCCAATGGAGCCGCATACAACACCACCCAATGGAGCCGCATACAACACCACCCAATGGAGCCGCATACAACACCACCCAATGGAGCCGCATACAACACCACCCAATGGAGCCGCATACAACACCACCCAATGGAACCGCATACAACACCACCCAATGGAGCCGTATACAACACCACCCAATGGAACCGCATATAACACCACCCAATGGAACCGCATACAACACCGCCCAACGAGGCCGCATACAACACCACCCAACGGGGCCGCATACAACACCACCCAACGGGGCCGCATACAACACCACCCAATGGAGCCGCATACAACACCTCCCAATGGAGCCGCATACAACACCGCCCAATGGAGCCGCATACAACACCACCCAACGGGGCCGCATACAACACCGCCCAACGGGGCCGCATACAACACCACCCAATGGAGCCGCATACAACACCACCCAATGGAGCCGCATACAACACCACCCAATGGAGCCGCATACAACACCACCCAATGGAGCCGCATACAACACCACCCAATGGAACCGCATACAACACCACCCAATGGAGCCGTATACAACACCGCCCAACGAGGCCGCATACAACACCACCCAACGGGGCCGCATACAACACCACCCAACGGGGCCGCATACAACACCACCCAATGGAGCCGCATACAACACCTCCCAATGGAGCCGCATACAACACCGCCCAATGGAGCCGCATACAACACCACCCAACGGGGCCGCATACAACACCGCCCAACGGGGCCGCATACAACACCACCCAATGGAGCCGCATACAACACCACCCAATGGAGCAGCATACAACACCACCCAATGGAGCCGCATACAACACCGCCCAATGGAACCGCATACAACACCACCTAATGGAGCCACATACAACACCGCCCAATGGGGCCGCATACAACACCACCCAACGGGGCCGCATACAACACCGCCCAACGGGGCAACATACAACACCGCCCAACAGGGCCGCATACAACACCGCCCAACAGGGCCGCATACAACACCGCCCAATGGGGCCGCATACAACACCGCCCAACGGGGCCGCATACAACACCGCCCAACAGGGCAACATACAACACCGCCCAACAGGGCCGCATACAACACCGCCCAACAGGGCCGCATACAACACCGCCCAACAGGGCCGCATACAACACCGCCCAACAGGGCCGCATACAACACCACCCAACAGGGCCGCATACAACACCGCCCAACAGGGACGCATACAACACCGCCCAATGGAACCGCATACAACACCGCCTAATGGAACCGCATACAACACTACCCAATGGAGCAGTATACAACACCGCCTAATGGGGCCGCATACAACACCGCCCAACGGGGCCACATACAACACCAACCAATGGAGCCGCATACAACACCACCCAATGGAGCTGCATACAATACCCAATGGAGCCGCATACAACACCACCCAATGGAGCCGCATACAACACCACCCAACGGAGCCGCATACAACACCACCCAATGGAGCCGCATACAACACCACCCAATGGAGCCGCATACAACACCACCCAATGGAGCCGCATACAACACCACCCAATGGAGCCGCATACAACACCGCCCAACGGGGCCGCATACAACACCACCCAATGGAGCCGCATACAACACCACCCAATGGAGCTGCATACAATATCCAATGGAGCCGCATACAACACCACCCAATGGAGCCGCATACAACACCACCCAACGGAGCCGCATACAACACCACCCAATGGAGCCGCATACAACACCACCCAATGGAGCCGCATACAACACCACCCAATGGAGCCGCATACAACACCGCCCAATGGAGCCGCATACAACACCGCCCAATGGAGCCGCATACAACACCGCCCAATGGAGCTGCATACAATACCCAATGGAGCCGCATACAACACCACCCAATGGAGCCGCATACAACACCGCCCAACGGAGCCGCATACAACACCACCCAACGGAGCCGCATACAACACCACCCAATGGAGCCGCATACAACACCACCCAACGGAGCCGCATACAACACCACCCAATGGAGCCGCATACAACACCACCCAATGGAGCCGCATACAACACCACCCAATGGAGCCGCATACAACACCACCCAATGGAGCCGCATACAACACCACCCAATGGAGCCGCATACAACACCGCCCAATGGAGCCGCATACAACACCGCCCAACGGGGCCACATATAATAGATCACAGCAGGGCCATACACCGCCCAACAGGGCCGCATATAACACCGCCCAACAGGGCCGCATATAACACCGCCCAACGGGGCCGCATATAACAGAGCACTGCAGGGCCACATAGAAGCATAGCTCAATAGAGCCAGATAGGAGAAAAACTGTGGAAAAAGAAGCGCAATAGGGTCTTACCCCAATATATATAGGGTGAGGCAATGAGCAATACTACAATACTACTCACCAAAAGGGGTTGTGAAAGTCACAACTCCTATAACAGCATGTAACTCCAAGTCCTGGCAGCGGTCCCCATAGGGCAGATAACAGAGAGTAATAGAGATGGGTTTCCCTTGATTTGATGTTCTTTGCTGGTTTGTCCTGAGGAAGGGAGCTGTGCCTCCTGAAACGCGTTGACCTGACCTGTGCATGAAATAAAGCAACATTAATCTTAAGCTGACATGATCCAGTGGTCTTTGGCGCGGCTTTGAAACCCATCTCTATTACTCTCTGTAATAGAGCCAGATAGACACAGCCTTCTGATACCACATAGAAAAACAGCTCAACCCCTTGAAATAAAGCCCAATGTGGCCACATAGAAACACAGCCTAATGGGACCATATACAAAACAGACCAATAGGGGCCCCACATAGAGAAATTGCCAGTGGCTGCTGCTAGATCACTCCTCATCTGTGCACAATCCCAGGACCCCCGCCTGCGCCATTCCCTACTAATCCCAACATCGCTCCTCCACTCCATATACCTGCATGAATATCAGAGGTGCCTGGTCTTGTTCACTGGGGACCCATATACGTATATATATATATATATAATCTCAAACACTACACAGGGGTCCTGCGTACCCCACTATCAGGACAGGTTCCTTTCTCTCCTAGGGAGGGTGAACTGACCTTTTGGCTGGTTCCTCCCCTATTCAGAGGCTCATATGCATAGCTGCAGACAGTCCCCGGTGTGGCCCCTGTGATCCAGGCCCCCTGGAGAGCGCTGAATATCTGCAGACTGACTCCATGGTGTGTTACCCTCCAGTGCAGGAGATAATGGAGGAGCCGGTGCCCCCCATACAGCTGATAGAGGACCCCGGTGACTTTGTATAAATAGCAGAAAACAGAAGTCATCGACCCCCGAGAGTTTACACTGCAATGCTAGAACATTTGGCTAATTGCACTTCATAGAGTTAATGAGCCCAGGACAGAGTACACGGGTGTGGAGGAGGGAGAGGGGGCTCAGTACGAGGGGCTCATCACATAGTGCAGACCCCCTTCACCCTCATCAATAAGACATGAAGCGTAAGAGCACCATCAATATCTGACAGAAAAGGGACAACAAAAAGGTGCTGATTTGTAGTTCAAATGTCAAACTGCAAAATGAATTCACCTCTCAGACTGCACCTTTAAATAATCCAGACTCCAGACCAGGCCCCTAAATTATCCAGACCCCAGACCAGGCCCCTAAATAATCCAGACCCCAGACCAGGCCCCTAAATTATCCAGACCCCAGACCAAGCCCCTAATCCAGACCCCAGACCAGGCCCCTAAATAATCCAGACCCCAGACCAGGCCCCTAAATAATCCAGACCACAGACCAAGCCCCTAATCCAGACCCCAGACCAGGCCCCTAAATAATAAAGGCCCCTAATCCAGACCAAGCCTCTAAATAACTCAGACCTCAGACTAGGCCCCTAAATAATCCAGATCCCAGACCAGGCACCTAACTTAGACCCCAGACCAGGCCCCTAAATAATCCAGATCCCAGTCTAGGCACCTAAATAACTCAGACCCCAGAGCAGGCGCCTAAATAATCAGGAACCCAGACCTACCCCTAACTCAAACCCTAGTCCAGGCCCCTAAATAACTCAGACCCCAGACCAGGCCCCTAAATAATTCAGACCCCAGACCAGGCCCCTAAATAACTCAGACCCCAGACCAGGCCCCTAAATAACTCAGACCCTGGACCAGGCCCCTAAATAATCAGGAACCCAGACTAGGCCCCCAACTCAGCCCCCAAAGGTTCAGTTAAGCTATGTGCGCACGTTGCGTAAAAACATGCAGTTACGCTGCGCTTTGTAGCGCAGCGTAACTGCATGCGTCCTGCGGCCCCTGCACAGTCTATGGAGATTGTGCAGGGGCCGTGCGCACGTGGCGTCTAAGAGCGCAGCGCTTCGGCTACTGCCGAAGCGCTGCGCAAAAAGAAGTGACATGTCACTTCTTTCCTGCGCTTTGCCGGCAGCTCCTGCTCTGTCTATGGCAGGAGCTGCAGGCAGAGCGCATGGAATCGGCGCTCACTACGGACATTTCTGCAGCGATCTAAAGCGCACATGTGCTCTTCAGATCGCTGCAGAAATTTCTGCAGGGCTAGTACGCAACGTGCGCACATAGCCTTAGTCCTACAAGGTAAGAAAAGAGACAAGAATTGTAGATTCTGGATATTGTAGATACGGCTCCATCTGTGGCCGATCTATGATGTCCCCAGTAGTAATGTATTGAGGTGTGACCACCATGGTTATTCCTGCCCCCGCTCCCCCGCTGCCCCCAGTAGTAATGTATTGAGGTGTGACCACCATGGTTATTCCTGCCCCCGCTCCCCCGCTGCCCCCAGTAGTAATGTATTGAGGTGTCACCACCATGGTTATTCCTGCCCCCGCTCCCACGCTGCCCCCAGTAGTAATGTATTGAGGTGTGACCACCATGGTTATTCCTGCCCCCGCTCCCCCGCTGCCCCCAGTAGTTATGTATTGAGGTGTGACCACCATGGTTATTCCTGCCCCCGCTCCCCCGCTGCCCCCAGTAGTAATGTATTGAGGTGTGATCACCATGGTTATTCCTGCCCCCGCTCCCCCGCTGCCCCCAGTAGTAATGTATTGAGGTGTCACCACCATGGTTATTCCTGCCCCCGCTCCCCCGCTGCCCCCAGTAGTTATGTATTGAGGTGTGACCACCATGGTTATTCCTGCCCCCGCTCCCCCGCTGCCCCCAGTAGTAATGTATTGAGGTGTGATCACCATGGTTATTCCTGCCCCCGCTCCCCCGCTGCCCCCAGTAGTAATGTATTGAGGTGTGATCACCATGGTTATTCCTGCCCCCGCTCCCCCGCTGCCCCCAGTAGTAATGTATTGAGGTGTGATCACCATGGTTATTCCTGCCCCCGCTCCCCCGCTGCCCCCAGTAGTAATGTATTGAGGTGTGACCACCATGGTTATTCCTGCCCCCGCTCCCCCGCTGCCCCCAGTAGTAATGTATTGAGGTGTGATCACCATGGTTATTCCTGCCCCCGCTGCCCCCAGTAGTAATGTATTGAGGTGTGACCACCATGGTTATTCCTGCCCCCGCTCCCCCGCTGCCCCCAGTAGTAATGTATTGAGGTGTGACCACCATGGTTATTCCTTCCCCCGCTGCCCCCAGTAGTAATGTATTGAGGTGTCACCACCATGGTTATTCCTGCCCCCGCTCCCCCGCTGCCCCCAGTAGTAATGTATTGAGGTGTGACCACCATGGTTATTCCTGCCCCCGCTCCCCCGCTGCCCCCAGTAGTAATGTATTGAGGTGTGACCACCATGGTTATTCCTGCCCCCGCTCCCCCGCTGCCCCCAGTAGTAATGTATTGAGGTGTGACCACCATGGTTATTCCTGCCCCCGCTGCCCCCAGTAGTAATGTATTGAGGTGTGACCACCATGGTTATTCCTGCCCCCGCTCCCCCGCTGCCCCCAGTAGTTATGTATTGAGGTGTGACCACCATGGTTATTCCTGCCCCCGCTCCCCCGCTGCCCCCAGTAGTAATGTATTGAGGTGTGATCACCATGGTTATTCCTGCCCCCGCTCCCCCGCTGCCCCCAGTAGTAATGTATTGAGGTGTCACCACCATGGTTATTCCTGCCCCCGCTCCCCCGCTGCCCCCAGTAGTTATGTATTGAGGTGTGACCACCATGGTTATTCCTGCCCCCGCTCCCCCGCTGCCCCCAGTAGTAATGTATTGAGGTGTGATCACCATGGTTATTCCTGCCCCCGCTCCCCCGCTGCCCCCAGTAGTAATGTATTGAGGTGTGATCACCATGGTTATTCCTGCCCCCGCTCCCCCGCTGCCCCCAGTAGTAATGTATTGAGGTGTGATCACCATGGTTATTCCTGCCCCCGCTCCCCCGCTGCCCCCAGTAGTAATGTATTGAGGTGTGACCACCATGGTTATTCCTGCCCCCGCTCCCCCGCTGCCCCCAGTAGTAATGTATTGAGGTGTGATCACCATGGTTATTCCTGCCCCCGCTGCCCCCAGTAGTAATGTATTGAGGTGTGACCACCATGGTTATTCCTGCCCCCGCTCCCCCGCTGCCCCCAGTAGTAATGTATTGAGGTGTGACCACCATGGTTATTCCTTCCCCCGCTGCCCCCAGTAGTAATGTATTGAGGTGTCACCACCATGGTTATTCCTGCCCCCGCTCCCCCGCTGCCCCCAGTAGTAATGTATTGAGGTGTGACCACCATGGTTATTCCTGCCCCCGCTCCCCCGCTGCCCCCAGTAGTAATGTATTGAGGTGTGACCACCATGGTTATTCCTGCCCCCGCTCCCCCGCTGCCCCCAGTAGTAATGTATTGAGGTGTGACCACCATGGTTATTCCTGCCCCCGCTGCCCCCAGTAGTAATGTATTGAGGTGTGACCACCATGGTTATTCCTGCCCCCGCTCCCCCGCTGCCCCCAGTAGTTATGTATTGAGGTGTGACCACCATGGTTATTCCTGCCCCCGCTCCCCCGCTGCCCCCAGTAGTAATGTATTGAGGTGTGATCACCATGGTTATTCCTGCCCCCGCTCCCCCGCTGCCCCCAGTAGTAATGTATTGAGGTGTCACCACCATGGTTATTCCTGCCCCCGCTCCCCCGCTGCCCCCAGTAGTTATGTATTGAGGTGTGACCACCATGGTTATTCCTGCCCCCGCTCCCCCGCTGCCCCCAGTAGTAATGTATTGAGGTGTGATCACCATGGTTATTCCTGCCCCCGCTCCCCCGCTGCCCCCAGTAGTAATGTATTGAGGTGTGATCACCATGGTTATTCCTGCCCCCGCTCCCCCGCTGCCCCCAGTAGTAATGTATTGAGGTGTGACCACCATGGTTATTCCTGCCCCCGCTCCCCCGCTGCCCCCAGTAGTAATGTATTGAGGTGTGACCACCATGGTTATTCCTGCCCCCGCTCCCCCGCTGCCCCCAGTAGTAATGTATTGAGGTGTGATCACCATGGTTATTCCTGCCCCCGCTGCCCCCAGTAGTAATGTATTGAGGTGTGACCACCATGGTTATTCCTGCCCCCGCTCCCCCGCTGCCCCCAGTAGTAATGTATTGAGGTGTGATCACCATGGTTATTCCTGCCCCCGCTGCCCCCAGTAGTAATGTATTGAGGTGTGACCACCATGGTTATTCCTGCCCCCGCTCCCCCGCTGCCCCCAGTAGTAATGTATTGAGGTGTGACCACCATGGTTATTCCTTCCCCCGCTGCCCCCAGTAGTAATGTATTGAGGTGTCACCACCATGGTTATTCCTGCCCCCGCTCCCCCGCTGCCCCCAGTAGTAATGTATTGAGGTGTGACCACCATGGTTATTCCTGCCCCCGCTCCCCCGCTGCCCCCAGTAGTAATGTATTGAGGTGTCACCACCATGGTTATTCCTGCCCCCGCTCCCCCGCTGCCCCCAGTAGTAATGTATTGAGGTGTGACCACCATGGTTATTCCTGCCCCCGCTCCCCCGCTGCCCCCAGTAGTAATGTATTGAGGTGTCACCACCATGGTTATTCCTGCCCCCGCTCCCCCGCTGCCCCCAGTAGTAATGTATTGAGGTGTGACCACCATGGTTATTCCTGCTCCCGCTCCCCCGCTGCCCCCAGTAGTAATGTATTGAGGTGTGACCACCATGGTTATTCCTGCTCCCGCTGCCCCCAGTAGTAATGTATTGAGGTGTCACCACCATGGTTATTCCTGCTCCCGCTGCCCCCAGTAGTAATGTATTGAGGTGTGACCACCATGGTTATTCCTGCCCCCGCTCCCCCGCTGCCCCCAGTAGTAATGTATTGAGGTGTGACCACCATGGTTATTCCTGCCCCCGCTCCCCCGCTGCCCCCAGTAGTAATGTATTGAGGTGTCACCACCATGGTTATTGCTGCCCCCGCTCCCCCGCTGCCCCCAGTAGTAATGTATTGAGGTGTGACCACCATGGTTATTCCTGCCCCCGCTCCCCCGCTGCCCCCAGTAGTAATATATTGAGGTGTCACCACCATGGTTATTCCTGCCCCCGCTGCCCCCAGTAGTAATGTATTGAGGTGTGACCACCATGGTTATTCCTGCCCCCGCTCCCCCGCTGCCCCCATTGGTAATGTATTGAGGTGTGACCACCATGGTTATTCCTGCCCCCGCTCCCCCGCTGCCCCCAGTAGTAATGTATTGAGGTGTCACCACCATGGTTATTCCTGCCCCCGCTCCCCCGCTGCCCCCAGTAGTAATATATTGAGGTGTCACCACCATGGTTATTCCTGCCCCCGCTGCCCCCAGTAGTAATGTATTGAGGTGTCACCACCATGGTTATTCCTGCCCCCGCTGCCCCCAGTAGTAATGTATTGAGGTGTCACCACCATGGTTATTCCTGCCCCCGCTGCCCCCAGTAGTAATGTATTGAGGTGTGACCACCATGGTTATTCCTGCCCCCGCTCCCCCGCTGCCCCCAGTAGTAATGTATTCAGGTGTCACCACCATGGTTATTCCTGTCCCCGCTCCCCCGCTGCCCCCAGTAGTAATGTATTGAGGTGTCACCACCATGGTTATTCCTGCCCCCGCTCCCCCGCTGCCCCCAGTAGTAATGTATTGAGGTGTGACCACCATGGTTATTCCTGCCCCCGCTCCCCCGCTGCCCCCAGTAGTAATGTATTGAGGTGTCACCACCATGGTTATTCCTGCCCCCGCTCCCCCGCTGCCCCCAGTAGTAATGTATTGAGGTGTCACCACCATGGTTATTCGTGCCCCCGCTCCCCCGCTGCCCCCAGTAGTAATGTATTGAGGTGTCACCACCATGGTTATTCCTGCCCCCGCTCCCCCGCTGCCCCCAGTAGTAATGTATTGAGGTGTGACCACCATGGTTATTCCTGCCCCCGCTCCCCCGCTGCCCCCAGTAGTAATGTATTGAGGTGTGACCACCATGGTTATTCCTGCCCCCGCTGCCCCCAGTAGTAATGTATTGAGGTGTCACCACCATGGGTATTCCTGCCCCCGCTGCCCCCAGTAGTAATGTATTGAGGTGTGACCACCATGGTTATTCCTGCCCCCGCTCCCCCGCTGCCCCCAGTAGTAATGTATTGAGGTGTCACCACCATGGTTATTCCTGCCCCCGCTCCCCCGCTGCCCCCAGTAGTAATGTATTGAGGTGTGACCACCATGGTTATTCCTGCCCCCGCTGCCCCCAGTAGTAATGTATTGAGGTGTCACACCACCATGGTTATTCCTGCCCCCGCTCCCCCGCTGCCCCCAGTAGTAATGTATTGAGGTGTGACCACCATGGTTATTCCTGCCCCCGCTCCCCCGCTGCCCCCAGTAGTAATGTATTGAGGTGTGATCACCATGGTTATTGCTGTCCCCGCTCCCCCGCTGCCCCCAGTAGTAATGTATTGAGGTGTGACCACCATGGTTATTCCTGCCCCCGCTCCCCCGCTGCCCCCAGTAGTAATGTATTGAGGTGTGACCACCATGGTTATTCCTGCCCCCGCTCCCCCGCTGCCCCCAGTAGTAATGTATTGAGGTGTGATCACCATGGGTATTCCTGCCCCCGCTCCCCCGCTGCCCCCAGTAGTAATGTATTGAGGTGTGATCACCATGGTTATTCCTGCCCCCGCTCCCCCGCTGCCCCCAGTAGTAATGTATTGAGGTGTGACCACCATGGTTATTCCTGCCCCCGCTGCCCCCAGTAGTAATGTATTGAGGTGTGATCACCATGGTTATTCCTGCCCCCGCTCCCCCGCTGCCCCCAGTAGTAATGTATTGAGGTGTGACCACCATGGTTATTCCTGCCCCCGCTGCCCCCAGTAGTAATGTATTGAGGTGTCACACCACCATGGTTATTCCTGCCCCCGCTCCCCCGCTGCCCCCAGTAGTAATGTATTGAGGTGTGACCACCATGGTTATTCCTGCCCCCGCTCCCCCGCTGCCCCCAATAGTAATGTATTGAGGTGTGATCACCATGGTTATTCCTGCCCCCGCTCCCCCGCTGCCCCCAGTAGTAATGTATTGAGGTGTGATCACCATGGTTATTCCTGCCCCCGCTCCCCCGCTGCCCCCAGTAGTAATGTATTGAGGTGTGACCACCATGGTTATTCCTGCCCCCGCTGCCCCGCTGCCCCCAGTAGTAATGTATTGAGGTGTGACCACCATGGTTATTCCTGCCCCCGCTGCCCCCAGTAGTAATGTATTGAGGTGTGACCACCATGGTTATTCCTGCCCCCGCTCCCCCGCTGCCCCCAGTAGTAATGTATTGAGGTGTCACCACCATGGTTATTCCTGCCCCCGCTCCCCCGCTGCCCCCAGTAGTTATGTATTGAGGTGTGACCACCATGGTTATTCCTGCCCCCGCTCCCCCGCTGCCCCCAGTAGTAATGTATTGAGGTGTCACCACCATGGTTATTCCTGCCCCCGCTCCCCCGCTGCCCCCAGTAGTTATGTATTGAGGTGTGACCACCATGGTTATTCCTGCCCCCGCTCCCCCGCTGCCCCCAGTAGTAATGTATTGAGGTGTGATCACCATGGTTATTCCTGCCCCCGCTCCCCCGCTGCCCCCAGTAGTAATGTATTGAGGTGTGACCACCATGGTTATTCCTGCCCCCGCTCCCCCGCTGCCCCCAGTAGTAATGTATTGAGGTGTGATCACCATGGTTATTCCTGCCCCCGCTCCCCCGCTGCCCCCAGTAGTTATGTATTGAGGTGTGACCACCATGGTTATTCCTGCCCCCGCTCCCCCGCTGCCCCCAGTAGTAATGTATTGGGTTGTCACCACCATGGTTATTCCTGCCCCCGCTCCCCCGCTGCCCCCAGTAGTAATGTATTGAGGTGTCACCACCATGGTTATTCCTGTCCCCGCTCCCCCGCTGCCCCCAGTAGTAATGTATTGGGTTGTCACCACCATGGTTATTCCTGCCCCCGCTCCCCCGCTGCCCCCAGTAGTAATGTATTGAGGTGTCACCACCATGGTTATTCCTGCCCCCGCTCCCCCGCTGCCCCCAGTAGTAATGTATTGAGGTGTGACCACCATGGTTATTCCTGCCCCCGCTGCCCCCAGTAGTAATGTATTGAGGTGTGACCACCATGGTTATTCCTGCCCCCGCTCCCCCGCTGCCCCCAGTAGTAATGTATTGGGTTGTCACCACCATGGTTATTCCTGCCCCCGCTCCCCCGCTGCCCCCAGTAGTAATGTATTGAGGTGTCACCACCATGGTTATTCCTGCCCCCGCTCCCCCGCTGCCCCCAGTAGTAATGTATTGAGGTGTGACCACCATGGTTATTCCTGCCCCCGCTGCCCCCAGTAGTAATGTATTGAGGTGTGACCACCATGGTTATTGCTGCCCCCGCTGCCCCCAGTAGTAATGTATTGAGGTGTGACCACCATGGTTATTCCTGCCCCCGCTCCCCCGCTGCCCCCAGTAGTAATGTATTGAGGTGTGACCACCATGGTTATTCCTGCCCCCGCTCCCCCGCTGCCCCCAGTAGTAATGTATTGAGGTGTGACCACCATGGTTATTCCTGCCCCCGCTCCCCCGCTGCTCCCAGTAGTAATGTATTGAGGGTTGGAGAGCAGCTCATTTGCATAATTTTGGCAGGAGCAGGTCGGACTTCCCCAGTGTTTACTTAGGGCGATAATGATGTTACTGTGTTGTTTTTTAATGAAAGATCAAGCAGAGCCCCCTGCAGACCCCCACAGAATTGTGCACACTTTCCCTGCTGTGTAATGCTGTGTACAGTGACAGCCCCTGCTGAGAGGGGGCGCTCTGCCTGTGAGAGGGGGGCGCTCTGCCTGTGAGAGGGGGTGCTCTGCCTGTGAGAGGGGGCGCTCTGCCTGTGAGAGGGGGGTGCTCTGCCTGTGAGAGGGGGTGCTCTGCCTGTGAGAGGGGGCGCTCTGCCTGTGAGAGGGGGCGCTCTGCCTGTGAGAGGGGGCGCTCTGCCTGCGAGAGGGGGGCGCTCTGCCTGTGAGAGGGGGTGCTCTGCCTGTGAGAGGGGGGCGCTCTGCCTGTGAGAGGGGGTGCTCTGCCTGTGAGAGGGGGGCGCTCTGCCTGTGAGAGGGGGCGCTCTGCCTGTGAGAGGGGGCGCTCTGCCTGTGAGAGGGGGCGCTCTGCCTGTGAGAGGAGGGTGCTCTGCCTGTGAGAGGGGGTGCTCTGCCTGTGAGAGGGGGGCGCCCTGTCTGTGAGGGGGGGCGCTCTGCCTGTGAGAGGGGGGTGCTCTGCCTGTGAGAGAGGGTGCTCTGCCTGTGAGAGGGGGCGCTCTGCCTGTGAGAGGGGGGCGCTCTGCCTGTGAGAGGGGGGTGCTCTGCCTGTGAGAGGGGGGTGCTCTGCCTGTGAGAGGGGGGTGCTCTGCCTGTGAGAGGGGGGTGCTCTGCCTGTGAGAGGGCGCGCTCTGCCTGTGAGAGGGCGCGCTCTGCCTGTGAGAGGGCGCGCTCTGCCTGTGAGAGGGGGCGCTCTGCCTGTGAGAGGGGGGCGCTCTGCCTGTGAGAGGGCGCGCTCTGCCTGTGAGAGGGCGCGCTCTGCCTGTGAGAGGGGGCGCTCTGCCTGTGAGAGGGGGGCGCTCTGCCTGTGAGAGGGGGGCGCTCTCCCTGTGAGAGGGGGGCGCTCTGCCTGTGAGAGGAGGGTGCTCTGCCTGTGAGAGGGGGGTGCTCTGCCTGTGAGAGGGGGTGCTCTGCCTGTGAGAGGGGGCGCTCTGCCTGTGAGAGGGGGGCGCTCTGCCTGTGAGCGGGGGTGCTCTGCCTGTGAGAGGGGGTGCTCTGCCTGTGAGAGGGGGCGCTCTGCCTGTGAGAGGGGGCGCTCTGCCTATGAGAGGGGGCGCTCTGCCTGTGAGAGGGCGCGCTCTGCCTGTGAGAGGGGCGCGCTCTGCCTGTGAGAGGGGGGCGCTCTGCCTGTGAGAGGGGGGCGCTCTGCCTGTGAGAGGGGGGCGCTCTGCCTGTGAGAGGGGGGCGCTCTGCCTGTGAGGTGGGGGCGCTCTGCCTGTGAGAGGGGGCGCTCTGCCTGTGAGAGGGGGGCGCTCTGCCTGTGAGGGGGGGGCGCTCTGCCTGTGAGAGGGGGGCGCTCTGCTTGTAAGATAGGGCCCCCTGGTTGTCCCATGTCCTCTCCAGTCTGGAAGACCCAAGGTCACATTTTGGTAATGAAGTTCCTTGGGTTGGGGATGTGATACAATTGCTCTGATGAATCTGACACATGACAATGATGAGTTCTCCAAGCTCAAGGGGTCTCCAAGCCCGGGGAAGAGACCTGAGGGGTCTCCAAGCCTGGGGAAGAGACCTGAGGGGTCTCCAAGCCCGGGGAAGAGACCTGAGGGGTCTCCAAGCCTGGGGAAGAGACCTGAGGGGTCTCCAAGCCTGGGGAAGAGACCTGAGGGGTCTCCAAGCTTGGGGAAGAGACCTGATGGGTCTCCAAGTTCGAGAAAGAGACCTGAGGGGTCTCCAAGCCCGGGGAAGAGACCTGAGGGGTCTCCAAGCCTGGGGAAGAGACCTGAGGGGTCTCCAAGCCTGGAGAAGAGACCTGAGGGGTCTCCAAGCCTGGGGAAGAGACCTGAGGGGTCTCCAAGCTCGAGAAAGAGACCTGAGGGGTCTCCAGGATCGGGGAAGAGAACTGAGGAGTCTCCAAGCCCGGGGAAGAGACCTGAGGGGTCTCCAGGATTGGGGAAGAAACCTAAGGGGGTCTCCAAGCGTGAGAACGAGACCTGAGGGGTCTCCAAGCCTGAGAAAAAGACCTGAGGGGTCTCCAAGCTCGGGGAAGAGACCTGACGGGTCTCGAAGCTCAGGGAAGAGACCTGAGGGGTCTCCAAGCTTGGGGAAGAGACCTGAGGGGTCTCCAAGCCTGGGGAAGAGACCCGAGGGGTCTCCAAGCCTGGGGAAGAGACCTGAGGGGTCTCCAAGCCTAGGGAAGAGACCTGAGGGGTCTCCAAGCCTAGGGAAGAGACCTGAGTGGTCTCCAAGCCTGGGGAAGAAACCTGAGGGGTCTCCAAGCTCGAGAAAGAGACCTGAGGGCTCTCCAGGAATGGGGAAGAGACCTGAGGGGTCTCCAGGATTGGTGAAGAAACCTGAGGGGTCTCCAAGCTCGAGAAAGAGACCTGAGGGCTCTCCAGGAATGGGGAAGAGACCTGAGGGGTCTCCAGGATTGGTGAAGAAACCTGAGGGGTATCCAAGCTCGAGAAAGAGACATAGGTATCCAGGATCGGGGAAGAGAACTGAGGGGTCTCCAGGATCGGGGAAGAGACCTGAGGGGTCTCCAGGATCGGGGAAGAGACCTGAGGGGTCTCCAGGATCGGGGAAGAGACCTGAGGGGTCTCCAGGCTTCTTCGTCATCACCTTTTAAGTTCGCCAGTAATAACAAGTATCAGCCACTGAGGAGTCTCCATTTTTGGTTTTCCTAATGATGAATGCAGCGATTCCCGGGAATGTTCTCGGTGTCACTTGTTCCTTGGCTCGAGGTTCCGCATCCATCATCCCGGAGTTTATGCTTCAGGCTCTGGCAGAACCGTCTGACCCCGGATTAAGGAGTTACACGCCACCTCCAGGAAGGCTGATTCTCGGACACATCTCAGTGAAAACAGCGGCCATGAAAGCAAAGCTCGTAACTAACAATTTACTTATATAGAGAACAGTCATGAGCTTCTATAGCCCCCCATCCCAGATGTGGCCCCCCAATCCCCACCCTGGATATGCCCATCATAAGCCATGGACTTCCATAGCCCCCACCCTAGAAGTGCTCCCACAGTCCCCACCCTGGATATGCCCCATCCATCCTTCCTACAGTCCCCACCCTGGATATGCCCCATCCATCCTTCCTACAGTCCCCACCCTGGATATGCCCCATCCATCCTTCCTACAGTCCCCACCCTGGATATGCCCTATCCATCCTTCCTACAGTCCCCACCCTGGATATGCCCCATCCATCCTTCCTACAGTCCCCACCCTGGATATGCCCCATCCATCCTTCCTACAGTCCCCACCCTGGATATGCCCCATCCATCCTTCCTACAGTCCCCACCCTGGATATGCCCCATCCATCCTTCCTACAGTCCCCACCCTGGATATGCCCCATCCATCCTTCCTACAGTCCCCACCCTGGATATGCCCCATCCATCCTTCCTACAGTCCCCACCCTGGATATGCCCCATCCATCCTTCCTACAGTCCCCACCCTGGATATGCCCCATCCATCCTTCCTACAGTCCCCACCCTGGATATGCCCCCTCCATCCTTCCTACAGTCCCCACCCTAGAAGTGCCCCCACAGTCCCCACCCTGGATATGCCCTATCTATCCTTCCTACAGTCCCCACCCTGGATATGCCCCATCCATCCTTCCTACAGTCCCCACCCTGGATGTGCCCCATCCATCTTTCCTACAGTCCCCACCCTGGATATGCCCCATCCATCCTTCCTACAGTCCCCACCCTGGATGTGCCCCATCCATCCTTCCTACAGTCCCCACCCTGGATATGCCCCATCCATCCTTCCTACAGTCCCCACCCTGGATATGCCCCATCCATCCTTCCTACAGTCCCCACCCTGGATATGCCCCATCCATCCTTCCTACAGTCCCCACCCTGGATATGCCCCATCCATCCTTCCTACAGTCCCCACCCTAGAAGTGCCCCCACAGTCCCCACCCTGGATATGCCCCATCCATCCTTCCTACAGTCCCCACCCTGGATGTGCCCCATCCATCCTTCCTACAGTCCCCACCCTGGATATGCCCCATCCATCCTTCCTACAGTCCCCACCATGGATATGCCCTATCCATCCTTCCTACAGTCCCCACCCTGGATGTGCCCCATCCATCCTTCCTACAGTCCCCACCCTGGATGTGCCCCATCCATCCTTCCTACAGTCCCCACCCTGGATGTGCCCCATCCATCCTTCCTACAGTCCCCACCCTGGATATGCCCCATCCATCCTTCCTACAGTCCCCAGCATGGATATGCCCTATCCATCCTTCCTACAGTCCCCACTCTGGATATGCACCATCCATCCTTCCTACAGTCCCCACCCTGGATATGCCCCATCCATCCTTCCTACAGTCCCCACTCTGGATATGCCCCATCCATCCTTCCTACAGTCCCCACCCTATATGTGCCCCCATCCATCCTTCCTACAGTCCCCACCCTATATGTGCCCCCATCCATCCTTCCTACAGTCCCCACCCTGGATATGCCCCATCCATCCTTCCTACAGTCCCCACTCTGGATATGCCCCATCCATCCTTCCTACAGTCCCCACCCTATATGTGCCCACATCCATCCTTCCTACAGTCCCCACCCTATAGGTGCCCCCATCCATCCTTCCTACAGTCCCCACCCTGGATGTGCCCCATCCATCCTTCCTACAGTCCCCACCCTGGATATGCCCCATCCATCCTTCCTACAGTCCCCACCCTAGAAGTGTCCCCACCCTGGATATGCCCCATCCATCCTTCCTACAGTCCCCACCCTGGATGTGCCCCATCCATCCTTCCTACAGTCCCCACCCTGGATGTGCCCCATCCATCCTTCCTACAGTCCCCACCCTGGATATGCCCCATCCATCCTTCCTACAGTCCCCACCCTGGATATGCCCCATCCATCCTTCCTACAGTCCCCACCCTGGATGTGCCCCATCCATCCTTCCTACAGTCCCCACCCTGGATGTGCCCCATCCATCCTTCCTACAGTCCCCACCCTGGATATGCCCCATCCATCCTTCCTACAGTCCCCACCCTGGATATGCCCCATCCATCCTTCCTACAGTCCCCACCCTGGATATGCCCCATCCATCCTTCCTACAGTCCCCACCCTGGATGTGCCCCATCCATCCTTTCTACAGTCCCCACCCTGGATATGCCCTATCCATCCTTCCTACAGTCCCCACCCTGGATATGCCCCATCCATCCTTCCTACAGTCCCCACCCTGGATATGCCCCATCCATCCTTCCTACAGTCCCCACCCTAGAAGTGCCCCCACAGTCCCCACCCTGGATATGCCCCATCCATCCTTCCTACAGTCCCCACCCTGGATATGCCCTATCCATCCTTCCTACAGTCCCCACCCTGGATGTGCCCCATCCATCCTTCCTACAGTCCCCACCCTGGATGTGCCCCATCCATCCTTCCTACAGTCCCCACCCTGGATATGCCCCATCCATCCTTCCTACAGTCCCCACCCTGGATATGCCCCATCCATCCTTCCTACAGTCCCCACCCTGGATATGCCCCATCCATCCTTCCTACAGTCCCCACCCTGGATATGCCCCATCCATCCTTCCTACAGTCCCCACCCTGGATGTGCCCCATCCATCCTTTCTACAGTCCCCACCCTGGATATGCCCTATCCATCCTTCCTACAGTCCCCACCCTGGATATGCCCCATCCATCCTTCCTACAGTCCCCACCCTGGATATGCCCCATCCATCCTTCCTACAGTCCCCACCCTAGAAGTGCCCCCACAGTCCCCACCCTGGATATGCCCCATCCTTCCTACAGTCCCCACCCTGGATATGCCCCATCCATCCTTCCTACAGTCCCCACCCTGGATGTGCCCCATCCATCCTTCCTACAGTCCCCACCCTGGATATGCCCTATCCATCCTTCCTACAGTCCCCACCCTGGATATGCCCTATCCATCCTTCCTACAGTCCCCACCCTGGATATGCCCCATCCATCCTTCCTACAGTCCCCACCCTGGATGTGCCCCATCCATCCTTCCTACAGTCCCCATCCTGGATATGCCCCATCCATCCTTCCTACAGTCCCCACCCTGGATATGCCCTATCCATCCTTCCTACAGTCCCCACCCTGGATGTGCCCCATCCATCCTTCCTACAGTCCCCACCCTGGATGTGCCCCATCCATCCTTCCTACAGTCCCCACCCTGGATATGCCCCATCCATCCTTCCTACAGTCCCCACCCTGGATATGCCCCATCCATCCTTCCTACAGTCCCCACCCTGGATGTGCCCCATCCATCCTTCCTACAGTCCCCACCCTGGATGTGCCCCATCCATCCTTCCTACAGTCCCCACCCTGGATATGCCCCATCCATCCTTCCTACAGTCCCCACCCTGGATGTGCCCCATCCATCCTTCCTACAGTCCCCACCCTGGATATGCCCCATCCATCCTTCCTACAGTCCCCACCCTGGATGTGCCCCATCCATCCTTCCTACAGTCCCCACCCTGGATATGCCCCATCCATCCTTCCTACAGTCCCCACCCTGGATATGCCCCATCCATCCTTCCTACAGTCCCCACCCTAGAAGTGCCCCCACAGTCCCCACCCTGGATATGCCCCATCCATCCTTCCTACAGTCCCCACCCTGGATATGCCCCATCCATCCTTCCTACAGTCCCCACCCTGGATGTGCCCCATCCATCCTTCCTACAGTCCCCACCCTGGATATGCCCCATCCATCCTTCCTACAGTCCCCACCCTGGATATGCCCCATCCATCCTTCCTACAGTCCCCACCCTGGATATGCCCCATCCATCCTTCCTACAGTCCCCACCCTGGATATGCCCTATCCATCCTTCCTACAGTCCCCACCCTGGATATGCCCTATCCATCCTTCCTACAGTCCCCACCCTGGATATGCCCCATCCATCCTTCCTACAGTCCCCACCCTGGATGTGCCCCATCCATCCTTCCTACAGTCCCCACCCTGGATATGCCCCATCCATCCTTCCTACAGTCCCCACCTTGGATATGCCCTATCCATCCTTCCTACAGTCCCCACCCTGGATATGCCCCATCCATCCTTCCTACAGTCCCCACCCTGGATATGCCCCATCCATCCTTCCTACAGTCCCCACCTTGGATATGCCCTATCCATCCTTCCTACAGTCCCCACCCTGGATATGCCCCATCCATCCTTCCTACAGTCCCCACCCTGGATATGCCCCATCCATCCTTCCTACAGTCCCCACCCTGGATATGCCCCATCCATCCTTCCTACAGTCCCCACCCTGGATATGCCCCATCCATCCTTCCTACAGTCCCCACCCTGGATATGCCCCATCCATCCTTCCTACAGTCCCCACCCTGGATGTGCCCCATCCATCCTTCCTACAGTCCCCACCCTGGATATGCCCCATCCATCCTTCCTACAGTCCCCACCCTGGATATGCCCCCATCCATCCTTCCTACAGTCCCCACCCTGGATGTGCCCCATCCATCCTTCCTACAGTCCCCACCCTGGATATGCCCCATCCATCCTTCCTACAGTCCCCACCCTAGAAGTGCCCCCACAGTCCCCACCCTGGATATGCCCCATCTATCCTTCCTACAGTCCCCACCCTGGATGTGCCCCATCCATCCTTCCTACAGTCCCCACCCTGGATATGCCCCATCCATCCTTCCTACAGTCCCCATCCTGGATGTGCCCCATCCATCCTTCCTACAGTCCCCACCCTAGAAGTGCCCCCACAGTCCCCACCCTGGATATGCCCCATCCATCCTTCCTACAGTCCCCACCCTGGATATGCCCCATCCATCCTTCCTACAGTCCCCACCCTGGATATGCCCCATCCATCCTTCCTACAGTCCCCACCCTAGAAGTGCCCCCACAGTCCCCACCCTGGATGTGACCCATCCATCCTTCCTACAGTCCCCACCCACCATCCCCACAGCCCCAGTCCCTAATGTACACTTGCTTTGGCAAAACTAATTTGTATTTGGTCCTGCCAATAAAGCTTATTTGATTTGATTTGATTAGTAACCATCATCCTCATCATCACTGTCCCCTCTGGGGCTCACTCTCAGTGTGACAGGAGGGTGGAAGGAACCCCCCAAACCCACACAACCAATGGGAGGACAATCAACCTCTTTAACACTAGAACTACTGGACTCGTCACACCTATATAGAAATACATGGTGCAAAGTAGTCAAAATGACTACCTCAGTAGTTCTAGTGTTAAAGATGTCATCCTTGGTGGAATTTGATCCGAGGGTCCCAGCGCTGCAAAGCAACAGTGCTAACCACTGAGCCACCATGCAGTGCTAACCACTGAGCCACCATGGAGTGATAACCACTGAGCCACAATACAGTGCTAACCACTGAGTCACTATACAGTACTAACCACTGAGTCACCGTACAGTGCTAACCACTGAGCCAATGTACAGTGCTATCCACTGAGCCACCATGCAGTGCTAACCACTGAGTCACCATACAGTGCTAACCACTGAGCCACCATACAGTGCTAACCACTGAGCCACCATACAGTACTATCCACTGAGCCACCATACAGTGCTAACCACTGAGCCATAATACAGTGCTAACCACTGAGTCACCATACAGTACTAACCAGTGAGCCACCATACAGTACTAACCAGTGAGCCACCATACAGTACTAACCAGTGAGCCACCATACAGTACTAACCAGTGAGCCACCATACAGTACTAACCAGTGAGCCACCATACAGTACTAACCAGTGAGCCACCATACAGTACTAACCAGTGAGCCACCATACTGCCCTATACTGTTTATGTAAGAGTAAAAATCTAAGCAACTGAGGGCTAAAATCATGTGGTTAGATAACCGGGTCAGAAGATCTCCAAAATGATAGTAGTTTTTGTGGGGTGTTCCCGGTATACGGAGGGTCTTGTGGAGTGTTCCCGGTATACGGAGGGTCTTGTGGGGTGTTCCCTGTATACAGAGGGTCTTGTGGGGTATTCCCGGTATACGGAGGGTCTTGTAGGGTGTTCCCGGTATACGGAGGGTCTTGTAGGGTGTTCCCGGTATACGGAGGGTCTTGTAGGGTGTTCCCGGTATACAGAGGGTCTTGTAGGGTGTTCCCGGTATACGGAGGGTCTTGTGGGGTGTCCCTGGTATACAGAGGGTCTTGTGGGGTGTCCCCGGTATACAGAGGGTCTTGTGGGGTGTCCCCTGTATACGGAGGGTATTGTGGGGTGTCCCCTGTATACGGAGGGTCTTGTGGGGTGCTCCCGGTATACGGAGGGTCTTGTGGGGTGCTCCCGGTATATGGAGGGTCTTGTCGGGTGTTCCCGGTATACAGAGGGTCTTGTGGGGTGTTCCCGGTATACGGAGGGTCTTGTGGGGTGTTCCCGGTATACGGAGGGTATTGTGGGGTGTTCCCTGTATAAGCAGGGTCTTGTAGGGTGTTCCCTGTATATGGAGGGTCATGTAGGGTGTTCCCTGTATACGGAGGGTATTGCGGGGTGTTCCCGGCATACAGAGGGTCTGATCCATGGACATGTCTTCCCCCATGTCTTATTAGGGGTGCGTTGGTGAGATGGGGGGGCGCGTGACGTTGAGTGATCAGTCTTCTCCTGTTGTCTCGGTGGCTTCTCTTTGATCTTCTGCCCTCACCTCCTGGTGACTGTTTTTGGCTCGGCCTTCACCCCGCGCTGTACTTCCTATTGAGTGGCGGGGGAAGCCGGAGTCTCAAACAATGGACCTGACTGAAGACCCGAGTTGTGAAACCTTCCGTACACTGACGTGGAAGGTGAAGCCCCCAGAGCCCGCATCTCCAGCTGATCCTCCGAAAATACTTTCCGCAGCTTCCGTCACCGGTGGTTTGTGCTCTGAACCTGAACTTTCCTCTGATGTCGGAGTCTAATTTTTCTTTTTCTTCCTATTAACGTCCTCCAGGGAGAAAGGACTGAGAAAGGCAAGAAGTGGAGGGAACGTGAGGACACGGGGGTCCGTGGTACCCGACAGCTTGTACATGACAGCCGATACGCGGCTCTGCCCCCGACCATCGGGGGCTCCACTCACATCACAGCGCACATCATACAAGGACTTACACTCCCTTTGATGTGTCCTTATCTGCTCCACACCGAGGCCCAGAGACAAGGACTTCTGCCTTTTTTTTTCCTTTTCTTTTTTGATGATGGGATCGCCATCTGTTACTGTGCTCCAGAGAATGAGAAAATGTGATCAGCATACAGGGATTATCAGAGAGGACCCTGACAAGCGGGGGTAAAGGGGCTTCATGGTGCTGCAAGGTCCTTTACTAAGGTAAGGCTGGGGGCCACGTGAGCAGTAAATAACATCACGGATATAGTGACATCACGGATATAGTGACATCACGGATATAGTGACATCACCGATAGAATGACATCACCAATAGAATGACATCACCGATAGAATGACATTTGATCAGACATGAGGCAACACTCCTTATATACAGCCCTGCCCCCGATGATGATATCACTGATATAGTGATGTGATCAGACATGAGACCACATCTCTTATACACAGCCCCACCTCTGGTGATGACATCATTGATATAATAACGTGATCAGATATGAGACCACACCCCTTATATACAGCCTACCTCCCGGTGATGACATCACTGATATAATGACATGATCAGACATGAGACCCCACCCCTTATATACAGCTCTGCCCCGGTGATGACATCACTGATATAATGACATGATCAGACATGAGACCCCACCCCTTATATACAGCTCTGCCCCGGTGATGACATCACTGATATAATGACATGTGATCAGACATGAGGCCACACCCCTTATACACAGCCCCGCCCCCCGGTGATGACATCCCTGATATGACATGTGATCATACATGAGGACACACCCCTTATATACAGCCCTGCCCCCTCGGTGATGACATCACTGATATGACATGTGATCAGACATGAGGCCACACCCTTTATATACAGCCCCGCCCCCTGGTGATGACATCACTGATATAATGACGTGATCAGACATGAGGACACACCCTTTATATACAGCCCCGCCCCCTGGTGATGACATCACTGATATAATGACATGTGATCAGACATGAGGCCACACCCTTTATATACAGCCCCACCCCCCAGAGATGACATCACTGATATAATGACGTGATCAGACATGAGGCCACACCCTTTATATACAGCCCCGCCCCACGATGATGATGTCACTGATATAATGACATGTGATCAGACATGAGGACACACCCTTTATATACAGCCCCGCCCCACGATGATGACGTCACTGATATAATGACATGTGATCAGACATGAGGCCACACCCCTTATACACAGCCCCGCCCCCCGGTGATGACATCCCTGATATGACATGTGATCATACATGAGGACACACCCCTTATATACAGCCCTGCCCCCTCGGTGATGACATCACTGATATGACATGTGATCAGACATGAGGCCACACCCTTTATATACAGCCCCGCCCCCTGGTGATGACATCACTGATATAATGACGTGATCAGACATGAGGACACACCCTTTATATACAGCCCCGCCCCCTGGTGATGACATCACTGATATAATGACATGTGATCAGACATGAGGCCACACCCTTTATATACAGCCCCACCCCCCAGAGATGACATCACTGATATAATGACGTGATCAGACATGAGGCCACACCCTTTATATACAGCCCCGCCCCACGATGATGATGTCACTGATATAATGACATGTGATCAGACATGAGGACACACCCTTTATATACAGCCCCGCCCCACGATGATGACGTCACTGATATAATGACATGTGATCAGACATGAGGACACGTACCTTCCACTTTCCATGTTACAGTTTTGTGTATATAGCCTGTATTGAGCCTGATCTTCACGGTGGACCTCGGTCAGTAGGGACTGAAACCACAGGTCCATTATCATTCATCATCACCGGGCACAGAGACCTCTGCGGCTGATTCTGGAGCTGGGTTTTCCTGGCTCTTCTCCGTTCACTTACACATGATGCCCCTAGGAGCCTTGTAATGATTTAGGCCCATCATTAGAGCCTGGGAAACGTCTGATAAATGTCCCGTTAGGTTGCGCCGTTGTGTCCCGGAACATAATGGGGCTGAATAGGAATATAGATGTTTTATCTAATAACAAAGGTTTCCCACAGCTGAATATAAATGGTGGGGCGAGTATTATTGAGTCACAGACCTCCCCTCAGTGGTGGCCTGGACTGGGGGCTCCTGGTGTAATATATCATGCAGCTGGCATGTAATGGACTTTGCTTGCACAATGTTTTCCCATGTAATTTCATTGTCTGAGAATAAGTTCTCTTCAAGTTAATTGAAAAGATGATTTTTCTGACATTAGCAGAGACCTAAGCCATTAACGTCCTGTCTCTCCTGTGTGCAAGATAAATTACGAGGTTCTACACCCAAAACCTCTAGAAAATTAATTTCTAAAACATAAGGACTAAATCATGTAGACCAAGCCTCAAGGATGAGGAGCATATCATGAGAATAAAAGCCATGAAGTCTCAGCCTTGATGACTCAACCGTGTAGACCAAGACTGAAGACTGAAATCTGAGGGTCAAATCATGGGGTATCAACCATGACAACCCAACAGTAGACCAAGACTGAAGACAGAAATGTGAACACTAAATCGTGAAGCATCAGCCATTACAACCCAACTGTGTAGATGAAGACCGAAGAGTGAAATGTGAAGAGCAAATCATGGAGTATCAACCATGACAACCCAACCCTGTAGACCAAGTGTGAAGACTGAAATGTGAAGGTTAAATCATGGAGTATCAACCATGACAACCCAACCCTGTAGACCAAGTGTGAAGACTGAAATCTGAGGGTTAAATCATGGAGAATCAACCATGACAACTAAACCGTGTAGACCAAGTCTTAAGACTGAAATGTGAAGGTCAAATCATGGGAGTATCAACCATGACAACCCAACTGTAGACCAAGACTGAAATGTGAAGAGCAAATCATGAAGCATCAACTACGACAACTCAACTGTGTAGACCAAGACTGAAGACTGAAATGTGAAGGTGAAATCATGGAGTATAAACCATGACAACCCAACTGTAGATCAAGACTGAAATGTGAAGAGCAAATCATGAAGCATCAACTACGACAACTCAACTGTGTAGACCAAGACTGAAGACTGAAATGTGAAGGTGAAATCATGGAGTATAAACCATGACAACCCAACTGTAGATCAAGACTGAAATGTGTAGAGGAAATAATGAAGCATCAACCATGACAACCAAACTGTGTAGACCAAGGCTAAAGACTGAAATATGGAGGTCAAATCATGAAGTATCAACCATGATAATCCAACTGTAGACCAAGACTGAAGACCAACCTGGTGCCTAAATCATGTAGATCAAGTCATGAAGACTGAAATGTGAAGAGCAAATCATGAAAGTAAAGCCTTGAAGACAAATCATGTAGAGCAAAACTGAAGACTTAACACTGAAAGGTCTAGAACAAATCATGAAGCATCAACCAAGAAGACAAATTATCTAGACCAAGACAGAAGAGCTAATTTTATAGGTCAAATCAGGTAGACCAATCATAAAGACTAAAATGTGAAGAGAAAATCATTAACATCACGAAATCTCAACTATTAAAACCCAACCATGAAGACCAAGCCATGAAGACCTAACAATCATGATGAATCTTTAGACCAATCCATCACCAAATTGAGAAGATTCAACCATGAATGTCAAGTCATTGAGTAAACTATGAAGATGAAATCATTATGGCTGAGCGTTTCTTGCTTTGACCTTTAAGTCCAAATCATATACCACAAATTACGTAGATGACCTCATGAATATCAGACCACGGAACCCTAAGTCCACGTTCACACGCTGAGTATTTGGTCAGTATATTCCCTCAGTCTTTGTAGCCAAAACAAGGAGTGGAACGATCAGAGGAGACGTAACATAGAAACACTTCTGCATTTTTCACCCACTCTTGATTTTTCCTTACAAATACTGATGTAAAAAACTCACCAATACTGAATTGCTGTGGAATATTTTGGCGCTATATAAATAAAATGGATGTGAACATGACCTAAAACATACAGACGCAATCACAGAGACCCAGCCGCGAAGACTCAACCCTGAAGACCAAATCATGAAGGAAAAGCCGCAAAGCTCAAGGTATTAAAATGAACTATGAAAATCTTACCCACAAAGACCAAAATCTAATGCCCTCCACCAATAGCAGAGCATTGTCGGTGGTATCAGGGCTGGACGCTCTCATGGGGTTGGTGGTATCAGGAAGAACGCTCTCGTGGGGTTGGTGGTATGGGCGGCACGGTGGCTCAGTGATTAGCACTGCAGCCTTGCAGCGCTGGGGTCCTGGGTTCAAATCCCACCAAGGACACCATCTGCAAGGAGTTTGTATGTTCTCCCCGTGTTTGCGTGGGTTTCCTCCGGGTACTCCGGTTTCCTCCCACACTCCAAAGACATACAGATAGGGACTCTAGATTGTGAGCCCTAATGGGGACAGTGTTGCCAATGTATGTAAAGTGCTGTGGAATTAACAGCGCTATATAAATGAATAAAATTATTATTATTATTATTATTATTATCAGGGCTGCATGCTCTCGTGGGGTTGGTGGTATCAGGGCTGGACACTCTCGTGGTTTCGGTGGTATCAGGGCCGGACGCTCTCGTGGGGTCGGTGGTATCAGGGCCGGACGCTCTCGTTGGGTCGGTGGTATCAGGGCCGGACGCTCTCGTGGGGTCGGTGGTATCAGGGCTGGACGCTCTCGTGGGGTCGGTGGTATCAGGGCTGGACGCTCTCGTGGGGTCGGTGGTATCAGGGCCGGACGCTCTCGTGGGGTCGGTGGTATCAGGGCCGGACGCTCTCGTGGGGTCGGTGGTATCAGGGCCGGACGCTCTCGTGGGGTCGGTGGTATCAGGGCCGGACGCTCTCGTGGGGTCGGTGGTATCAGGGCCGGACGCTCTCGTTGGGTTGGTGGTATCAGGGCCGGACGCTCTCGTGGGGTCGGTGGTATCAGGGCCGGACGCTCTTGTTGGGTCGGTGGTATCAGGGCCGCTCTCGTGGGGTCGGTGGTATCAGGGCTGGACGCTCTCGTGGGGTGAGTGGTATCAGGGCCGGACGCTCTTGTTGGGTCGGTGGTATCAGGGCTGGACGCTCTCGTGGGGTCGGTGGTATCAGGGCCGGACGCTCTTGTTGGGTCGGTGGTATCAGGGCCGCTCTCGTGGGGTCGGTGGTATCAGGGCTGGACGCTCTCGTGGGGTCGGTGGTATCAGGGCCGGACGCTCTCGTGGGGTCGGTGGTATCAGGGCCGGACGCTCTTGTTGGGTCGGTGGTATCAGGGCCGGACGCTCTTGTTGGGTCGGTGGTATCAGGGCTGGACGCTCTTGTGGGGTCGGTGGTATCAGGGCCGGACGCTCTCGTGGGGTCGGTGGTATCAGGGCTGGACGCTCTCGTGGGGTCGGTGGTATCAGGGCTGGACGCTCTCGTGGGGTCGGTGGTATCAGGGCTGGACGCTCTCGTGGGGTGGGTGGTATCAGGGCCGGACGCTCTCGTGGGCCGTGTTTTGACGGACAGCTCTGATACAGTAATGCATGTATGGCAGAGATAGTGTCAAGTTTATGATGATTGAGGATCCCTTTTCCTCGTCCTCCTCTGCAGCTCAGTAATGTAGACGCTGATGCTCTGCGATCTGTCTGATGCGGAGAACCTGGGGGATTGGAGCTCGGATGCACGCACCTGCTGCGGAGCCCCATTCCTGCGCCATGACACATCCTCTGCTCATCCAGACCTCTCTGCTCTATTAATCTGGATTGTGCAATCAGTAGACAGATTCCTATCACCGCGGCGCTGACTGGAGGCTTCACTACAGGAGCCGGGGAGTGAGTGATACCGTATAACACCGATATACTACAGAGGGCAGAGTGTAATAACCTCCGCGAGCGCCACCGTGCACAGTGACCGGTCATAGACCATCGGGGAGAAGCACATCAGCACAAACACCGCACCCAGCGGGAGCTTCACAGCCGAGCAACCATACATCACCAAGCACAATGCCGAGCCGTACATCACCAAGCACAATGCCGAGCCGTACATCACCAAACACAATGCCGAGCCATACATCACCAAGCACAATGCCGAGCCGTACATCACCAAGCACAATGCAGAGCCATACATCACCAAGCACAATGCCGAGCCGTACATCACCAAGCACAATGCCGAGCAACCATACATCACCAAGCACAATGCCGAGCCGTACATCACCAAGCACAATGCCGAGCCGTACATCACCAAACACAATGCTGAGCCGTACATCACCAAACACACTGCTGAGCCGTACATCACCAAGCACAATGCCGAGCCATACATCACCAAGCACAATGCCGAGCCATACATCACCAAGCACAATGCCGAGCCATACATCACCAAGCACAATGCCGAGCCGTACATCACCAAGCACAATGCAGAGCCATACATCACCAAGCACAATGCCGAGCCGTACATCACCAAGCACAATGCCGAGCAACCATACATCACCAAGCACAATGCCGAGCCGTACATCACCAAGCACAATGCCGAGCAACCATACATCACCAAGCACAATGCCGAGCCGTACATCACCAAGCACAATGCCGAGCAACCATACATCACCAAGCACAATGCTGAGCCGTGCATCACCAAGCACAATGCCGAGCCGTACATCACCAAGCACAATGCTGAGCCGTGCATCACCAAGCACAATGCCGAGCCGTACATCACCAAGCACAATGCTGAGCCATACATCACCAAGCACAATGCCGAGCTATACATCACCAAGCACAATGCCGAGCCATACATCACCAAGCACAATGCCGAGCCATACATCACCAAGCACAATGCTGAGCCGTACGTCACCAAGCACAATGCCGAGCCGTACATCACCAAGCACAATGCCGAGCCGTACATCACCAAGCACAATGCTGAGCCATACATCACCAAGCACAATGCTGAGCCGTACATCACCAAGCACAATGCCGAGCCGTACATCACCAAGCACAATGCCGAGCCGTACATCACCAAGCACAATGCTGAGCCGTACATCACCAAGCACAATGCCGAGCCATACATCACCAAGCACAATGCCGAGCCATACATCACCAAGCACAATGCCGAGCCGTACATCACCAAGCACAATGCCGAGCCGTACATCACCAAGCACAATGCTGAGCCGTACATCACGAAGCACAATGCCTAACCATACATCACCAAGCACAATGCCGAGCCGTACATCACCAAGCACAATGCCGAGCCCTACATCACCGAGCACAATGCCGAGCCATGCATCACCAAGCACAATGCCGAGCCATACATCACCAAGCACAATGCCGAGCCGTACATCACCAAGCACAATGCCGAGCCATACATCACCAAGCACAATGCCGAGCCATGCATCACCAAGCACAATGCCGAGCCATACATCACCAAGCACAATGCCGAGCCGTACATCACCAAGCACAATGCCGAGCCGTACATCACCAAGCACAATGCTGAGCCATGCATCACCAAGCACAATGCCGAGCCATACATCACCAAGCACAATGCCGAGCCATGCATCACCAAGCACAATGCCGACCCATACATCACCAAGCACAATGCCGAGCCATACATCACCAAGCACAATGCCGAGCCGTACATCACCAAGCACAATACCGAGCCGTACATCACCAAGCACAATGCCGAGCCGTACATCACCAAGCACAATGCCGAGCCGTACATCACCAAGCACAATGCCGAGCCATATATCACCAAGCACAATGCCGAGCCATACACCACCAAGCACAATGCCGAGCCGTACATCACCAAGCACAATGCCGAGCCATACATCACCAAGCACAATGCTGAGCCGTACATCACCAAGCACAATGCCGAGCCATACATCACCAAGCACAATGCTGAGCCGTACATCACCAAGCACAATGCTGAGCCGTACATCACCAAGCACAATGCTGAGCCGTACATCACCAAGCACAATGCCGAGCCATACATCACCAAGCACAATGCTGAGCCGTACATCACCAAGCACAATGCTGAGCCGTACATCACCAAGCACAATGCCGAGCCGTACATCACGAAGCACAATGCCGAACCGTACATCACCAAGCACAATGCCGAGCCGTACATCACCAAGCACAATGCCGAGCCGTACATCACCAAACACAATGCCGAGCCATACATCAAAAAGCACAATGCCGAGCCATACATCAAAAAGCACAATGCCGAGCCATACATCACCAAGCACAATGCCGAGCCGTACATCACCAAGCACAATGTATATACACAGTGACTGCACCAGCAGAATAGTGAGTGCAGCTCTGGAGTATAATACAGGAGGTAACTCAGGATCAGTAATGTATGTATACAGTGACTGCACCAGCAGAATAGTGAGTGCAGCTCTGGAATATATATGTAGTGTATGTTCTATCTGTATAGCTCTATTCTCTCTATACACCTTTTCTGTTATGTCCTTGGTGATGTCCTGCTGCCACTTGTCCCTTGTATCAGTGATTGATGGCAGCGTTTCGGGTGGTTGATGTGTGGGGTCCAGCGTCTCGGGGATGGATGGAGGTGCTATCTTCGCGGTTAGATAATCCATGGATTATAGATATGGCAGGATTATCTGGATTTGGATTAGCGGAGCCTTTCCTGGGTTTTGGCTCCGTCCATGAGGTGGGTGCAGAGTGGGGCCCATTAATCTGGGGGTGTGGGGAGGAGGCGTCCCGGGCGCAGGTGTTAACAGTCTCGGTGTTATTTTTGGGAGATTGTGAAACACTCGCAGGAAGCCGACAATTCCCCGACCAGTGGAACAAGTGTTATTTTAGGCATCTGAACTGAGCCGAGCGCTGGACGTGGCTTTCATCGCACCTTTAAGGATAAATTACCTCTCCTACAAGAATTTGCCCTCAGCGTCAGCAGAATTAACCGTTTAGCTGCTGAGGTGACGCCTGTCCACCCCAATCCCACAAACTGTGGATTATCCTGAAGTCGCCACAAAACTAATATTTTCCCTCTCGTTCCTGCGGTTTTCAGCAATAAAAATGTATGAGATAATGAGGAAAACGTCTGAAAGTCACTGAGCGGGAAAATGACTCAACGAGACACTAATAAGCCACGGGACGGAAATACTGACAATCTGATAACACAAAGGGGACGGTATCTGGACACCAGGAAGACACGCTACGGTCATCACAGAGCCACGGTCATCACAGAGCAACGGTCATCACAGAGCCACGGTCATCACAGAGCAACGGTCATCACAGAGCCACGGTCATCACAGAGCAACGGTCATCACAGAGCCACGGTCATCACAGAGCCACGGTCATCACAGAGCAACGGTCATCACAGAGCCACGGTCATCACAGCCACGGTCATCACAGAGCCACGGTCATCACAGAGCCACGGTCATCACAGAGCAACGGTCATCACAGAGCCACGGTCATCACAGCCACGGTCATCACAGAGCCACGGTCATAACAGAGCAACAGTCATCACAGAGCCACGGTCATCACAGAGCAACGGTCATCACAGCGCCACGGTCATCACAGAGCCACGGTCATCACAGAGCAACGGTCATCACAGAGCCACGGTCATCACAAAGCCATATTCATCACAGAGCCACATTTATCACAGCACCACGGTCATCACAGAGCCATATTCATCACAGCGCCACGATCATCACAGAGCCACGGTTATCACAGAGCCACGATCATCACAGAACCACGGTCATCACAGCGCCATGGTCATCACAGCCACAGTCATCACAAAGCCACGATCATCACAGCGCCATGTTCATCACAGAGCCACGGTCATCACAAAGCCACGATCATCACAGAGCCACGGTCATCACAGCGCCACGGTCATCACAGAGCCACAATCATCACAAAGCCACGGTCATCACAGCGCCACGGTCATCACAGAGCCACGATCATCACAAAGCCACGGTCATCACAGAGCCACGGTCATCACAGCACCACAATCATCACAGAGCCACGGTCATCACAGCGCCATGGTCATCACAAAGCCATATTCATCACAGCGCCACGTTCATCACAGAGCCACATTTATCACAGCCACGGTCATCACAGAGCCATATTCATCACAGCGCCACGATCATCACAGAGCCACGGTCATCACAGAGCCACGATCATCACAGAACCACGGTCATCACAGCGCCACGGTCATCACAAAGCCACGATCATCACAGCGCCATGTTCATCCCAGAGCCACGGTCATCACAAAGCCACGATCATCACATAGCCACGGTCATCACAGCGCCATGGTCATCACAGCCACGGTCATCACAGAGCTATATTCATCACAGCGCCACGATCATCACAGAGCCACAGTCATCACAGCACCACGGTCATCACAGAGCCACGGTCATCACAGAGCCACGGTCATCACAGCGCCACGGTCATCACAAAGCCATATTCATCACAGCGCTACGTTCATCACAGAGCCACATTTATCACAGCACCACGGTCATCACAGCCACGGTCATCACAGAGCCATATTCATCACAGTGCCACGATCATCACAGAGCCACAGTCATCACAGCACCACGGTCATCACAGAGCCACGGTCATCACAGAGCCACGGTCATCACAGCGCCACGGTCATCACAAAGCCATATTCATCACAGCGCTACGTTCATCACAGAGCCACATTTATCACAGCACCACGGTCATCACAGCCACGGTCATCACAGAGCCATATTCATCACAGTGCCACGATCATCACAGAGCCACGGTCATCACAGAGCCACGATCATCACAGAGCCACGGTCATCACAAAGCCACAATCATCACAGCGCCATGTTCATCACAGAGCCACGGTCATCACAAAGCCACGATCATCACAGAGCCACGGTCATTACAGCGCCATGGTCATCACAGAGCCACGGTCATCACAGAGCCACGGTCATCACAGCGCCACATTTATCACAGCTACGGTCATCACAGAGCCATGTTCATCATAGCTACGCTCATCGCAGCGCCACGTGCGGACTAAGACTAGATGCAAAAAATAACGCATCAACAAAATAAATGAGGACCCTTCCTGTGACTATGCAGTGCCCATGTATACAGAATAATACCATACTGAGACATTCCCCCAGTATATGTATATAGGATAGATATATATATTACACAAGAGACGCTGCTCGCTGCCCACACTTCTTATTCGGAGTTGCCATGTTTTTTGCCCCGGGGTCTTTTCTTCTGTCCGTGGGGATCGGCTTTGGGAACGTTAATTTTAATGAGTATATTTAACATTACATGGAATTCTACAGTTTCGCTCCGGGATCTGGGCTTGTTCCAAGCGGCAATTTCAGATCTCTCCGAGTCTCCTGTAAATGTTGGGTTTCTTGATTTAGAAGCCAGTGATTGCAGAGAACATATGAGATAAGGTTACCAGTGTCCTCTGTGCCAGCTCCTGCCCAAATCTGCAGAGGCTTAACCATTCGGCTGAATTTCTCCTCCGAGCAGCGGTACGATTCAGGATGGAGGATGCGGAGGATCTTGGAGGAAATCTGCTTTACACAATTGTTTCTTGTCTCAATCTTTGCAGTCAATATTGATACATTTTACTGATACAATGTAACAGTCTGTAAATATGTGTCTTGTTATGTCCATTTGCTGTGAAGCATTACAGTGGATATATACAGTGCTGGCCAAAAGTATTGGCACCCCTGCAATTCTGTCAGATAATCCTCAGTTTCTTCCTTAAAATGATGGAAGTCACAAATCCTTTGCTATTATTTTCTTCATTTAATTTGTCTTCAATGAAAAATAAAAAAAATTGTCATGAAGCCAAATTGGATATAATTCCTCACCAAACATAAAAAGGGGGTGGACAGAAGTATTGGCGCTGTGTGAATAATCCTGTGCTGCTTCTGTAATTTGTGTAATAACAGCGCCTGTAACTTACCTGTGGCACCTAACAGGTGCTGGCAATAATAAATCACACTTGCAGCAGGTGACATGGAGTAAAGTTGCCTCAGCCTCTGTCCTGTGTCCTTGTGTGCACCACATTGAGCCCGGAGAAAAGAAAGAAGACCAAAGAACTGTCTGAGGACTTGAGAATCCAAATTGTGAGGAAGCATGAGCAATCTCAAGGCTACAAGTCCATCTCCAAACACCTGAACGTTCCTGTGTCTACGGTGCGCAGTGTCATCAGGAAGTGTAAAGCCCATGGCACTGTGGCAACCTCCCTAGATGTGGAGGGAAAAGAAAAACTGACGAGAGATTTCAACGCAAGATTGTGCGGATGGTGGATAAAGAACCTCGACTAACATCCAAACAAGTCCAAGCTGCCCTGCAGTCCGAGGGTACAGCAGTGTCACCCCGTACTATCTGTCGGCGTCTGAATGAAAAGGGACTGTATGGTAGGATACCCAGGAAGACCCCACGTCTTACCCCGAGACATAAAAAAGCCAGGCTGGAGTTTGCCAAAACTTACCTGAGAGAGCCTAAAACGTTTTGGAAGAATGTTCTCTGGTCAGATGAGACAAAAGTAGAGCTTTTTGGGAAAAGCCATCAACATAGAGTTTACAGGAAAAAAAAAAGAGACATTCAAAGAAAAGAACACGGTCCCTACAGTCAAACATGGCGGAGGTTTCCTGATGTTTTGGGGTTGCTTTGCCGCCTCTGGCACTGGACTGCTTGACCGTGTGCATGGCATTATGAAGTGTGAAGACTACCAACACATGTTGCAGCATAATGTAGGGCCCAGTGTGAGAAAGCTGGATCTCCCTCAGAGGTCATGCGTCTTCCAGCAGGACAATAACCCAAAACACACTTCAAAAAGCACTAGAAAATGGTTTGATAGAAAGCACTGGAGACTACTAAAGTGGCCAGCAATGAGTCCAGACCTGAACCCCATAGAAGACCTGTGGAGAGATCTCACAATGGCAGTTTTGAGAAGGCCCCCTTTAAGTCTCAGGGACCTGGAGCAGTTTGCCAAAGAAGAATGGTCTAAAATTCCAGCAGAGCATTGTAAGAAACTCATTGATGGGACCGGAAGCGGTTGTGCGCAGTTATTATGGCTAAAGGTTGTGCAACCAAGTATTAGGCTAAGGGTGCCAATACTTTTGTCTGGCCCATTTTTGGAGTTTTGTGTGAAATGATCAATGATTTGATTTTTGTTTCTTTCTCTTTTGTGTTTTTTCATTGCAAGCAAAATAAATGCAGATAATAATACCAAAGAATGTGTGATTGCAATCATTTTCAGGAAGAAGCTGAGTATTCTCTGACAGAATTGCAGGGGTGCCAATACTTTTGGCCAGCACTGTATGTAATTCAGGGACTCAGAAGAGTGATCCAGTCCATGCAATAATCTAGTGGATCCTGAGTGATCTGCCTCCAGTCATGGTTTGGAGAGGCTTGTGGCATCAATGGGAGGGGGGTCCCTGTGATGAGAGCAAAGTAATGAGGGGCGTGAAGACATTTCTGAGAAGTTCTTTTTTGGGGGTGGGGTAATTAGCGGTGGAGGCTGATTAATAAGGCCGCACTCCGCGGATTCTCTAGGGTGGAGGCCTTGAGGACAGATGTTGCGCCTTTCCTTCTCGTTACACTGTAACAATAAATGTGGCATTCCTCGGGAACGCTCGCCGCTGCATTGTTAGTTTTAATGTACATCCAAGAACAATTTGGGGCAATCTCCTGAATGTGCGATTCCAAGGAGTCTTTTGATCACAATCAATTCACCTAAATGAAACGATTGGGCTCCTGCTTTTAATTAGCTGCCTGCAGACTCCCCATCGCGCAGTTACCGCACACTTGGCAGCGGATCAGCCCGGCTTACAAATTACTTACTTAGAATGAAAATCTTGAGAAATCCGGAGGATTAGAAGAAGAGGCGCAGAGGGGCCCCTGTCCGGACCGTCCTGGCTGTGGCCGGGGGCTCAGCACATTGTGCCCTCTGGCGGCTCGGACTATATACAGAGGGCTCCAGTGCTCTACAAGGCCGAGGGGCTGAGCGCCCACCCCGGAGCCGGCCACCATTACACCCTGCCACCAGAGGACGCCGGGGAAGGGGCACCGTTCATCAGAGTCACCAAAAGTCAGAGAAACCGGAATATTAATGATGGCACAAGAAGCGGATGTGGACCCCAAAGAGCAAACGCCAACACGACCCACCTGTGTAGGTAATATACTGATCTCACATCGGCCGAGGCGGACATTCACATCACTGACATACTGACCTGTGATCAGACATGAGGCCACACCCCTTATATACAGCCCCACCCCTCTGGTGATGACATCACTGACATACTGACCTGTGATCAGACATGAGGCCACACCCCTTATATACAGCCCCACCCCTCTGGTGATGACATCACTGACATACTGACCTGTGATCAGACATGAGGCCACACCCCTTATATACAGCCCTACCCCTCTGGTGATGACATCACTGACATACTGACCTGTGATCAGACATGAGGCCACACCCCTTATATACAGCCCCACCCCACTGGTGATGACATCACTGACATACTGACCTGTGATCAGACATGAGGCCACACCCCTTATATACAGCCCCACCTCTCTGGTGATGACATCACTGACATACTGACCTGTGATCAGACATGAGGCCACACCCCTTATATACAGCCCCACCCCTCTGGTGATGACATCACTGACATACTGACCTGTGATCAGACATGAGACCACACCCCTTATACACAGCCCACGCCCTCCCCCCGGTGATGACATCACTGACATAATGACATTATCAGACATGAGACCACACCCCTTATATACAGCCCCGCCCCTGGTGATGATATCACTGGTATAATGACGTGTTTAGACATGAGGCCACACCCCTTATACACAGCCCCGCCCCTGGTGATGACATCACTGATATAATGACATGTGTTCAGACATAAGACCACACCCCTTATACACAGCCCCGCCCCCTGGTGATGACATCACTGGTATAATGACGTGTTCAGACATGAGGCCACACCCCTTATATACAGCCCCGCCCCCCGGTGATGACATCACTGGTATCATGATGTGTTCAGACATGAGGCTACACCCCTTATATACAGCCACGCCCACGGTGATGACATCACTGATATAATGACATGCGTTCAGACATGAGGCCACACCCCTTACATTTAGCATCAGTCCCTCATGTATTACTGCTGACAACCCACCTGTGTACATGTGTGTGAGGTTGTCAGCCCCCTGGTGATGATTGTTACTGTTCAGTTCATGTATCCCGTTCCTTTTTTTGTACAGTGCCTTGTGAAAGTATTCAGCCCCTTGAATTTTTCAACCTTTTCCCACATTTCAGGCTTCAAACATAAAGATAAAATGTTAATGTTCTGGTGAAGAATCAACAACAAGTGACACAATTGTGAAGAGGAAGGAAATTTATTGATTATTTTAAACTTTTATAAAAAATAAATAACTGAAGATTGTGGTGTGCAATATTATTCATCCCCTGTAAGTGAATACTTTGTAGCGCCCCCTTTTGCTGCGATTACAGCACAGTCTCTTGGGGTATGTGTCTATCAGTTTTGCACATGGAGAGGTGAAATTCTTGCCCATTCTTCCTTTGTAAACAGCTGGAGCTGAGTGAGGTTGGATGGAGGCGTTTGTGAGCAGCAGTTTTCAGCTCTTTCCACAGATTCTCGATTGGGTTCAGGTCTGGACTGTGACTTGGCCATTCTAACACCTGGATACGTTTATTTGTGAACCATTCCATTGTAGATTTTGCTTTATGTTTGTGATCATTGTCTTGTTGGAAGACAAATCTCTGTCCCAGTCTCAGGTCTTTTAGTATCATAGTATCATAGTTTTTAAGGTTGGAGGGAGACTCTAAGTCCATCTAGTTCAACCCGTAGCCTAACATGTTGATCCAGAGGAAGGCAAAAAAAACCCCAATGTGGCAAACAAGTTCCAATGGGGAAAAAATTTCCTTCCTGACTCCACATCCGGCAATCAGACTAGTTCCCTGGATCAATACCCTGTCATAAAATCTAATATACATAACTGGTAATATTAAATTGTTGCAGACTCCAACAGGTTTTCTTCAAGAATGGTCCTGTATTTGGCTCCATCCATCTTCCCATCAATTTTAACCATCTTCCCTGTCCCTGATGAAGAAAAGCAGGTCCAAACCATGATGCTGCCTCCACCATGTTTGACAGTGGGGATGGTGTGTTCAGGGTGATGAGCTGTGTTGCTTTTACATCAAACATATCATTTGGCATTGTGCCAAAAAGTTCGATTTTTGTTTCCTCTGAGCAGAGCACCTTCTTCCACATGTTTGGTGTCTCCGGGGGCTTGTGGCAAACTTTAAACAACACTTTTTATGGATATCTTTGAGAAATGGCTTTCTCCTTGCCACTCTTCCATAAAGGCCAGATTTGTGCAGTGTAGACTGATTGTTGTGCTTTGGACAGACTCTCCCCCCTCAGCTGTAGATCTCTGCAGATCATCCGGAGGGATCATGGGCCTCTTGGCTGCATCTCTGATCAGTCTTCTCCTTGTGTGAGATGACAGTTTGGATGGACGGCCGGGTCTTGGTAGATTTGCAGGGGTATGATTCTCCTTCCATTTCTATATGATCGCTTGCACAGTGCTCCTTGGGATGTTTAAAGTTGTGGAAATCTTTTTGTAACCAAATCCGGCTTTAAACGTCTCCACAACAGTATCCTGGACCTGCCTGTTGTGTTCCTTGGTCTTCATGATGCTCTCTGTGCTTTACACAGAACATGAGCCTATCACAGAGCAGGGGCATTTATACGGAGACTTGATTACACACAGGGGCTTATATTTATCATCATCAGTCATTTAGGACAACATTGAATCATTCAGAGACCCTCAATCACCTTCTGGAGTGAGTTTGCTGCACTGACAGTAAAGGGGATGAATAATATTGCACGCCACAATTTTCAGTTATTTATTTTTTAAAAAAGTTTAAAATAAGCAATAAATTTCCTTCACTTCACAATTGTGTCACTTGTAGATTCTTCACCAGAACATTAACATTTTATCTTTATGTTTGAAGCCTGAAATGTGGGAAAAGGCTGAAAAATTCAAGGGGGCTGAATACTTTCACAAGGCGCTGTATGTGGACCCTCCGCTGGTGACTTCTCCTCACCTCAGACCTCTGCATGTCTACAATCAATTAACCATTTGGGTGGCTAAATCCATTACTTAATAGGTCAGGCCGTTGGCTGTTATCCATCCGTGCCATATGAAACCTCTGTAATAGCGGAGTAACACGTCATTGCCGGGTGCATGAAGCCGCTGTGGCTCCGGATTCCCCGATATACGGCCGCACCGCCTCATACAAGTCACCAATGTTATTATAGCTGTGATCAAATATAATCAAATAAAAAAAAGCCTGAAGACGTAACAGGATCAGAGCAAGAAGAAGGAATATCAAGAAAAAGCAATAAGGAAGCTAAGCAACAGTATAGGGAAACGTTCCCCTCACCCCGAGACTGAAACGCCACTTTTTACTTCTGAAAGATACATATTTTTTTGCTCTCTGCTGTGAATGTTATATTATACTGTATTACTGCCCCTATATGCAAGAATATAACCCCTATAATACTGCCCCTATATGCAAGAATATAACCCCTGTAATACTGCCCCTATGTACAAGAATATAACTACTATAATACTGCCCCTATATACAAGAATATAACTACTATAATACTGCCCCTATGTACAAGAATATAACTGCTATAATACTGCCCCTACATACAAGAATATAACTACTATAATACTGCCCCTATATACAAGAATATAACTACTATAATACTGCTCCTATATACAAGAATATAACTACTATAATACTGCCCCTATGTACAAGAATATAACTACTATAATACTGCCCCTATATACAAGAATATAACTACTATAATACTGCCCCTATATGCAAGAATATAACCCCTATAATACTGCCCCTATATGCAAGAATATAACCCCTGTAATACTGCCCCTATGTACAAGAATATAACTACTATAATACTGCCCCTATATACAAGAATATAACCCCTATAATACTGCCCCTATATGCAAGAAAATAACCCCTATAATACTGCCCCTATATGCAAGAAAATAACCCCTATAATACTGCCCCTATATGCAAGAATATAACCCCTATAATACTGCCCCTATATGCAAGAAAATAACCCCTATAATACTGCCCCTATATGCAAGAATATAACCCCTATAATACTGCCCCTATATGCAAGAAAATAACCCCTATAATGCTGCCCCTATATGCAAGAATATAACCCCTATAATACTGCCCCTATATGCAAGAATATAACCCCTGTAATACTGCCCCTATGTACAGGAATATAACTACTATAATACTGCCCCTATGTACAAGAATATAACTACTATAATACTGCCCCTATGTACAAGAATATAACTACTATAATACTGCCCCCTATGTACAAGAATATAACTACTATAATACTGCTCCTATGTACAAGAATATAGCTACTATAATACTGCCCCTATGTACAGGAATATAACCCCTATAATACTGCCCCTATGTACAGGAATATAACTACTATAATACTGCCCCTATGTACAAGAATATAACTACTATAATACTGCCCCTATGTACAAGAATATAACTACTATAATACTGCTCCTATATACAAGAATATAACTACTATAATACTGCCCCTATGTACAAGAATATAACTACTATAATACTGCCCCTATGTACAAGAATATAACTACTATAATACTGCCCCTATGTACAGGAATATAACTACTATAATACTGCCCTGATATGCAAGAATATAACCCCTATAATACTGCCCCTATGTACAAGAATATAACTACTATAATACTGCCCCTATGTACAAGAATATAACTACTATAATACTGCCCCTATGTACAAGAATATAACTACTATAATACTGCCCCTATATACAAGAATATAACTGCTATAATACTGCCCTTATGTACAGGAATATAACTACTATCTGCTTGTTCCCTTAGTGTCAGCCTCTGTTGGTGCAGTTGTTGGGCTCCGTCTCTCCCATTGAGCTGCTGGTCGTGCTGCTGTTTCCCATCTGGGTCTCTGCAGTGCTTCGGCTTCTTTGTTTGTTATCGTGTTGTTACAATGTGTGACTCTTCTCCGGGTAGTGAGGAGCTGCAGCCGGAGGGTAATATGATGGTCGGGCGCTGGGGCTCTTTGCTGTGGGGGGTGTATTGGAGCCTCAGGGTTTCGGAGGCAGAGTTGAGTTTCATGTTTTGTCTTTGTGTTTACCCTACAGGAGGATTACACCGCACATATCCAGCAACAAATCCCACAATTGTGTTATTAGCTGGGCCTGCAGACAGGAATCTGCCAGTAAGTCACACCGTGCCCCGCCACGGCCCGTGGGATTACAGCCCGGGGCATGGAGGTTACAATAACTGCCTGGTGGGGTATGTGCCGTCTGCATGGAGGTTGTATGATCGCCACGGGCCACGCCAGTCCTGGGGGTGCACGCTGCGCCCACAATCTCTCAAGGTGGATAATGTGAGTAGGAAATAGGAAAACGAAGAATCACTGCAACCCAGAATCATTACTGCGACTGTGTTCCATTATTATTATATTTATATTATTTATTATATTATTATATTTATTATTATATTTATATTATTTATTGCATTAATATAATTAATATATTATTATATTTATTATATTTATTACATTTAGATTACTATTATTATTTATTAATTACTATTATATTGACATTATTTATTATATTTAGATTATTTATTATATTATTATTATATTTACATTATTTATTATATTATTATATTTATATCATTTATTATATTAATATAATTAATATATTATTAGATTTATTATTATATTTAGATTACTATTATTATTTTTTATATTTACATTATTATATTTACATTATTTATTATATTATTATATTATTATATTTATATTATTTATATTATTTATTATTATATTTATTTTATTCATTGTATTTTTATTATTTTATATTTAAAAAATAAATCTTTATTTTTATATAGCTAACATATTCCGCAGCGCTTCACATACATCAGGAACACTGTCCCCATTGGGGCTCGCAATCTAAATTCCCTATCTGTATATCTTTGGAGTATGGGAGCAAACCGCAGAACCCGGAAGAAACCCACGCAAACACGGGGAGAACATACAAACTCCTTGCAGATGTTGTGCTTGGTGGGATTCGAACCCAGGACCCCAGCGCTGCAAGACTACAGTGTTAACCACTGAGCCACCGTGCCGCCCGATAATATTAATGATTATTATTATTTATAATAATAAATATTATTATATTTATGATGTATTATTTTATTAATAAAATATATTATATTTATTATTATATTATTATACTTTTATTATTTAATATTTATTATATTATTACATTTATCATTCTATAATTATATATATATATATATATATATATATAATATATATATAATACAATAAATATAATAATAAATATAAATAATGTAAATATAATAACTGAACACATATATTAGTATATATAACATATATATATATATATATATATATATATATATATATATATATATATATATTTTGTAATATTGTTAGTAGAATTATTTTCGAATATTTTAAATTAGTATTATTATTAATAATTATTATTATTATTATTATTATTATTATTATTAATATTAATTATTAATAGTAAATACTATATTTATAATATTATAAAATATTACATGTTATTTATTATTAAATATTAATAATAATATAATAATCATTATTATTATTAATAATTATAATAATAATAATAATTACAACTTCAAGGTAATTTCTTCTTCTAAAGGAGCTCAGATGTTGTAATGTGTCAGTGTAGGAAGCGCACCGATCCTGGTCAGAGCTTTTCTGCATTTGATGCATTATTTTTCTGTTGTTTTTTTTATTATAATATTTTATTGTCAGTAGGACGTTGGTGTTGGACGGTGTTCCTCCTATCACCCTCGGAGCCTCCATTGTTCAGCATCAGTTGCAGGAGGATTGTTACATTTCTGCAACCTGTGATTCCAATACTGTTTCTCTTCTCTGCATCAGTTACAATCTCTCCCAAAACTCTGCAAATATAATAATATCTGGGCAGTGACCACACAGCGGATGGATTTGATGGACAGGAGGACCTCAGCGCTCTGCTATTCGGGTTGTTACATTTCACCTGCACTGATACATGTATTATTCTGGAGTCTTCTGTTTATATAACAATGATTGTCCGGAGTGGATACAATTGTAACAAACTGTCAGCTGTGAGAACTCTCAGAACGTAAATAACAATGTTTCTATTTCCTAATATCCGGAGACTGGGCAGATTATATTCTCTGTATTGCAGTCTTCCCTGGACACTTCACAGGGGTCGCCCCGTGCGTTACAGAGGAGGAGGATGGAGCGTCCGTCGGCCACAAGCGTTTTTTCTCCCGCTACAGTCAGCTCAGTCTTGCACAATCATGTTTTTAAATCAAAAGGCCTCATAAGAAGGGAAAAAAAGCCTCATAAGAAGGAAAAAAAAGCCTCCTAAGAAACCTTCCTGTTTTTCTGGGAGTGGAGTCTTTTCAGGAAGTGAAGCCCTCCTCGCCGTCTCTGCCAGGACTTTGGTGTTTTGGAAGCTCGAGCAGAACACACAGCGAAGATTGTACGAGTCTAATGTGAGGTTTGTGTTTACCTGGAGATCTGCAAGTCCTGCAAAAAAATAATAAAAAAGTGACGTCCGGTCCAGAGGCCGAGGGGTTAAAGTGTGTTTAAGGGCCCCGGACTCTGCAGGGCCCGGACCGCTGAAGTCCAGTGCGGATGATTCCACCTGCAACAAGAGTTTGCAAAATTGTTTTTTCCATTTAGCTGAAAAAAAATGTATTATGGGATGTGCATCCAACTGTATTCCAGGGAGGTCCGCTCCTAAATCCGCCTGAAAAAGCGCCCAGAACACGCTAAAATCCAAACATTTATATTCTATATAGAAACTCCTCCGCACATGTCCAGTTTTTCAAATGTCTTGTTTCTAAGGTCATCCAGAATTTAAGAGAAGAGACCGGGGCGATCCTGCTCTGAAGATGCCCCAACCTTTACCGTGGGAGTCGATGGGCAGGCTCATGGTGCTGGACACATTTTCAGCGTTTTGCCAGTGTTTTACCTAGTGGTTACTACATTGCAGAATGGAGTATAAAAAATATAAAAGAATGGCAGTTAAAAAAAACAACAAAACATGTAAACAAAGAAAACACAATATCCAAAAACCTTTTAGAAAATTACTATTAGTCCCTGTGTGCACATTGCAGTTTTTGGTGCAGTTTTTGGTGCAGTTTGTTGCCGTAAAGTGCATGCATTATTATCCCCAGCAAAGTGTATGAGAATTCAGAAAGTCTGCACTCATGCTGCTTCTTTTGCTTTGCCTGCAGTTTTGGGTGCAGAAATAAAAACCAGTATGCCAATTATTTTTTGCATTTTTCCCTGCGTTTTTCCATTGAATATAGTGAAAAACCGCATGGGCAAAACCGCATGGGCAAACCACATGGGCAAAACTGCATGGGCAAAAATGTATGGGAAAACCACATGGGTATAAACGTATGGGCATAACCACATGGGCAACAACGTATGGGCAAAACCGCATGGGCAAAACCGCATGGGCAACAACATATGGGTAAAACTGCATGTGAAACAACGAATAGGCAAAACCACATGGGCAACAATGTATGGGCAAAACTGCATGGGCAACAACGTATGGTCAAAACTGCATGGGCAACAACGTATGGGCAAAACCGCATGTGAAACGATGTATAGGCAAAATCTGCATGGGCAAAACTGCATGGGCAACAACATATGGGCAAAACTGCATGGGCAACAACGTATGGGCAAAACCGCATGGGCAACAACATATGGGCAAAACTGCATGTGAAACAATGTATAGGCAAAATCTGCATGGGCAAAACTGCATGGGCAACAACGTATGGGCAAAACCGCATGTGAAACAACGTATGGGCAAAACCTCATGGGCAACAACGTATGGGCAAAACCGCATGTGAAACAACGTATGGGCAAAACCGCATGGGCAACAACGTATGGGCAAAACTGCATGGGCATCAACGTATGGGCAAAAACGTATGGGCAAAAACGCATGGGCAAAACTGCATGGGCAACAACATATGGGCAAAAGCGCATGGGTAACAACGTATGGGCAAAACCGCATGGGCAACAACGTATGGGAAAAAACGCATGTGAAACAACGTATGGGAAAAACCGCATGGGCAACAACGTATGGGGAAAAAACGCATGGGCAACAACGTAGGGGCAAAACCGCATGGGCAAAACTGCATGGGCAAAACCGCATGGGCAGCAACGTATGGGCAAAACCGCATGGGCAACAACGTATGGGCAAAAGCGCACCAAAACATGGCAAAAGCGCATGTGTTTTTTAGTGCGATTTTTCTCCCAGAGGTTGTGTTTTTTGCTGAAGAAACAAAACTGCAGCGTGCGCACATGGCCTTAAACTGCTAAAAAAATCATCTGAGTTTTACAGAATTTTTTCCAAGTGTCAGAAATAACTTACAAAGTCGCTCAAAAGTGAAAACAATGCCCAACCTGACCTTGGGATACCTGCGCTGCTCCATCTCCTTGATATGGACCCCGAGGAATAAAATGACTTGTAGAATCAAAGGACACATCCTGTTTTCACGGAGCTGGGCTTCCGAGTGCCCCCGCTGGCACCAGGGCACGACTGCCAGTCCGGGGGGTGAGAGGAAGGACACAGTGCACGACTCTGTCCCAGAGTGACTGGTAAACTTGTACCGTCCTCTGGTGAGAATTATGGATACCATAAATATAGATCCTGCAGATTATTCCGCCTCGAGTGCTGCTGGCTCCCATAGACTTCATTGAAGAATGGAGAGTATAAATGCGGGTCGAAGAATCTCCACTATCAATATAATTAAGGGTTGCATTTGAAAACCAATGCCTGCACCTCTGCGCCCCCCATAGACGCAGCATGCGATGGCCCCTTCCTGACCTTCTATGGTCCCGTCCACTAATTACAACAGATTTTACAAATTTGTAAAACTCGCGGATGTTCTACGTAAATAATTCCATGGATTCACTTCTAAATTAATTTTACCAGAACGCTCGGGGTTTATTTTCACATTTTCCAGCCCTTGAAGACATTTTTTTTATTTTTTTTTTTTTTTGCTACATTTTTTTTTTGTTTCTTGGACGAGAGATTCAGCAAATCCTCCATTTGGCTTCTTTGTAGGATTTTTTAAGCTTTTCATCAAAGGTTTCCTGTGATAAATGTATCTAGAGATTTCAAAAATCTAAAAATTGATGCAAACCATTTAAAAAAAAAAAAAAAAAAAGAAAGGACAAGGTTTTACTAGGAAAAACAGAAATAATATTTTGAAACTCCGATCGGAAGTTCCCCCCTCCCTGACGGCGCAAGGAAAAACCTCTAATCTTGTGCTGCCAAAATTAATTCTGAGGCCAAACTGTGAATTAACTATTTCAGGATCAAAGAGAAAGGAGAATTGTATTTATTTATTTGTTTTTAATTAAAACTATAATTATCTGCGCTCCTCGGAGCCTCACCAGCCGGAGCGCTGCATACATCCCCTGCAAACGTTATCAGCATCTGTTTATTAACAGGGAACTTGTGCCAAAAAGGCTCCAAAAAACTCATTTTTATTGATTTCTATGACTTAACTAAAGTGAAGAACATGTTACACCACAGTGACTTAATTTTCCCCATTTTTCACATTTTTGTAGTAACTCCGCTCAGATTCTGTTTATTTAGAAAACATTGCTGAAATTCCAAGAGAAATAAAGTTACATTAAAGACGCTGCCAAACCTTTTACTTCTAATAGGAAATGATTGCTGGCCATGAATAACAAGTTTTTATAGAAATCAAAAACATTCTAAAAAAAAATCAATTTAATTCAAATTTATCCAGTGGAATTTATTTCAGGCAGTAAAATTCAATGTCTTCAGTAAAGTTTAAAGTTGAGTCCATTAAAATGAAGAGATAGACAAAACATTGGTTTGAAAGTTGGGTCTAGTAGTTCGAAGTTGGGTCCATAATAGTTGGAAGTTGTGTCTATATTGGGTGGAAGTTGGGTCTGTAGCAGTTGGACGTTGGGTCTATAGCGGTTGGAAGTTGGGTCTACAGTGATTAAATGTTGGGTGTACAGTGACTGAACGTTGGGTCTACAGTGATTGAACGTTGGGTCTACAGTGATTGAACGTTGAGTCTACAGTGAATTGAACGTTGGGTGTAAAGTGATTGAACATTGGGTCTACAGTGATTGAACGTTGGGTCTACAGTGAATTGAACATTGGGTCTACAGTGATTGAACGTTGGGTCTACAGTGAATTGAACGTTGGGTGTACAGTGATTGAACATTGGGTCTACAGTGAATTGAACGTTGGGTCTACAGTGATTGAACGTTGGGTCTACGGTGATACCAGTTAAATGTTTACTGGTTGGAAATTGGGTCTAAATCAATTGGAAGTTGAGTCTATATTGATAAATGTTGAGTCTACTGTAGTTAAAAGTCGCATCTATTGAATGTTGGGTCTAATTTGGTAATACCACTTCTCAAACATAAACAAACATGGAGGGAAGATTTCTCCATATAACTCTAGTCTTCTTAAGTGCCATTAGAGATGGAAAAAATTGTTTTCCTCCTTGCAGCTATACTATGATACATTTCTGCCAGTTTTTATCTGATGCTTTCTGGGAGGTAAATGACCCACTTGATGACAACCACTTATTTCATAAAAATGTCCCCAATCGAAGATGTCAAAGAGCCAGATGCCCTTACAGCTGCCAACCTGAGCACTTCCCTCTGTGTCCCTGGAACTTCTATGATAAACGTGCCAATTGGATCAGTGCACCGATTGCTTATAATACAATAGAAGAGTTTGAACCCGAACACCGGGGAGAACACATTGCATTTTTCCCTGGCTCCGAGCTCGTTTTGCTGGATGTTCTCATGTGCAGCTGTTGCTCTCAGATCCTGGAGATGAGTCGATTTCATTTTCCTGATTACTTTTCCTGAAAACCAAAAGGTGCAGATTTTCCAGTTATCTTATTCCCCTAGAAACATGTGTTAATGCAGTTGCAGGGTCTCGGTAATCAGGAATTTGCATATGTCCCAATCTCAAAAGAGTTAAATGCTGCGGTGGGGTTCAAAAGAGTCAGAAAACATGAGATTTTGGGCAATGTGCCCCCTCAGCAGATGTGCGGGCCCAGGGCCCAAAACATCACAGTTTCTTCTTTTTTCCATTTTTTTTATACTAGTAATTAGCAGAAATCCTTGGAGGGCGGGGGAGGGGGAAAGGTTTTCCAGGTCATTAATTGTGCCTGATAGGAGTGATTATTCTCTGTACACATCATCTGCAGTTTGTTAATAAAACTGAACAATTCTATAAATCACATTCCAAACTCTTAAGGATACATAAGATATAGAGCTTTTGTGCATTAGGGCTCCTCGGAGGTGTATATTACAACATTATATGGAACCTCCCACCTTGCTCTCCTCCTTAGTTGTCTAACCTTCTCCTTCCTCTGTGCGCTCCTCGAGGGCGTATATAACAATATAAAAGAACCCCCACCTTGTTCTCCTCTGTAGTTGTCTAATCTTCTCCTTCTATGCGCTCCTCAAGGGTGTATATAGTAATGTAATAAAATATACCCCCCTTCTTCTCCTCCTTTGTTGTCTTAGCTTCTCCTTCCTCTGTGCGCTCCTCGAGGGCGTATATAATAGTATAATAAAATACCCACCCACCTAGTTCTCATTAGTTGTCTAACCGTCTCCTTCCAATGTGCGCTCCTCAAGGGCGTATATAAAAGAACGTCCCACCTTGTTGTGAAGCATTAATTGTACACCATTCTTCCTCTTGTGCTTATCCAGGGAAACATAACCTAATTCCATACTCCCTCTGTGCACTCCACATGGATATATATATTAAAATTACAAAGTCATAATGGACTCTCCCACTTTGTTCTCACCCTATTTTTCTAACCTCACCCATCTGTGAGCTCCGCAGGGGTGTCCTGTATATAAAAATAATAGAATCTTGCACTTTGCTGCCACCCCTAAATTATCCAACCCAATCCTCACCCTGTAAGCTTCGTATAGGCATAAATAGCAAAATAAGGAACCTCCCACCTTCTTCCCAGCCCTTAATTGTCTAACCCAACCTGTGAGCGTCCCAGGAGCACCATTATATCTTCCCATCTTTTTCTCACTCTTATTATTCTGTGAGCTCCTTAGGGGTGTACTGTATGTAACAACTTTACAATGGATATCCCACCTTGGTCTGACCCTTTATTGTCTACCCCGATCCTTACTTGCCCCTCAGGGGTCTTCTGCTAATTTATTGTCTACTCCAATCCTTCCTCCCCCCTCAGGGGTGTATATAAAAGCATCATAATCTCCCACCTTGTTCTGACCCTTAATTGTCTACCCCGATTCTTTCTCACCCCTCGGGGCTGTATATAAAAGCATCATAATCTCCCACCTTGTTCTGACCCTTAATTGTCTACCCCAATTCTTCCTGTCCCCTCAGGGGTGTATATAAAAGGATCATACTCTCCCACCTTGTTCTGACCCTTAATTGTCTACCCCGATCCTTCCTCTCCCTTCAGGGGTGTATATAAAAGCATCATAATCTCACACCTTTTTCTGACCCTTAATTGTCTACCCCGATTCTCTCTCCCCCCTCGGGGGTGTATATAAAAGCACCATAATCTCTCACCTTCTTCTGACCCTTAATTGTCTACCCCGATCCTTCCTTGCCCCTCAGGGGTGTATATAAAAGGATCATAATCTCCCACCTTGTTCTGACCCTTAATTGTCTACCCTGATCCTTCCTCTCCCCTCATTGATGTATATAAATGCATTATAATCACCCACCTTGTTCTCATCACCCAATCTGTCCTTTGTGAGCTCCTCGGGGGCGGGTATAACAGAATCATACTGGATCCTCAGTATCTGGATAGGACAGGGAACTGAATTTTTGCCCTGGATAAAAGATAAACTAGATAAAACTCACAAAGGTGAGATATGTACTGGATGCTGAACCAGCCCCAATCCATGACTGTAGACACCATGCCTGCTATATATGTAGTGGATGACTAAGAAAAGACAATCTGTCACCGGGTCCCAGAAATCTCTACCCTTATACCATGATAACGAAGCGTTAGAGCCAACAAGGGATGTCCGCCCTGACTCCCTTCTCGTATGTTTATCTTTGGTGATGCCTAAACTGTGCCGTGACCCATGTTCCTCATGTGAACGCTTCTTTACATTTCCATTTGGAAAAGTGAAAAATCTCCCTTCTTCTTTATTATAAACAATCTTTGCCTTCATTAAACTCTGCAGAGCGAGGTCACCAGATTGCTTGTGCAATTAATTCTTTTCGACCCCAAGTGCCGGGACATCTCTGCCTTTACTGATGTCATCTTTGGAAGTCATGTTACATTTTGGTGCCGTAAAGAAAAAAAAGAAAATGCTAAAAATGGCTTTGTGCCCGCGGTGTGGAGAAAAGATATGTAGATTGCTGTGATGTTTTGTGAATGACATCAGTATGAAGCATAGAATGAAGCCTACCAGGGCCGAGGCCGGCCGCCTGCATGGGTGGCTTCCTTCCCATCCCTGCCGTAAACATTCAGCTCTGGCTTCTCTGTAGTAGTTTAATACAAACAAGGAAGACGTCATTCATTTGGACTTTTAGGACAATATACTTCAATATCCCTAGTAATTCGTCATAATACGACAATAATCATGTGCCGTGCTAGGAAGGAAGCGGACCACTGCCCTCCTGTCCAGAAGTATGCTACGTGAGCGCCGCGGCCAGATACCGGCTACTCCCCCTGCGAAATAATCAGTTACCGCCAATATTCTACTTGCTCCATGGGTCAATCATCAAACCATAGTATAAGGCCGTGTTCAGACAAGCATGGGAACAATGCTAGTTTTCATGTATATTGTCATCCTTATGCCTTTATTATGACATCCGTATGTCCAACATATGACATCCACTTTATGCAGCTGCAGATTAAAATATAAGAATAGTCCAAATACAGATTACTATGTTAGAATTGAGATTGATAAAGGATGCCGTGTGATAGATAGTCACATATTTTAATTTTTTAATGCACCCATTGACTTCCTATGGACGAGTCTGTGATACAAAAAAGATTCATCTGATGTCATGATGACTATGGAATAGTGGGAAACCAGGGCTCCTAAGCTGTCCCTCAAGCTAAGGGACTCTATGCTACTCCTATCCTTAGGGATACTCCTGATGGTGGACAGGCCTGAGTCTCCTTCCTGGCCCTGCTCATGACCAGTCCTGATCTGATTCCCCCTCCCCCCAGGGAGGAAGTGGACAGTAGTGTGATGAAAACCATAGATAAAGGTAGAAAAGGGAAAACTCAAAACTCTGTCACACAGTGCACACAGAGGTAAAGACAGTAAGAGGTTCAGGAGGAACACAAGAGCAGGAAGGAAGCTGCAAAACAACAAGGGTAAACTCCACAACTGCACCAAGAAATGAGCACAACTTTCACCCAAGAGTCTGAGAGACCACACCTCACTGACCAACTATAGCTGTCATGGGTGGAAGGTTTCAACCAGCATAAATAGGAGGGGAGCATAGGGTATTTGCCTCCCCACAACATGATAGTCTGAGAGTGTCACCATTCATCAAAGACTAATTTGATTTCCAGTCATCCCTGTCACCAATATCATAATTATGTTCAGTGGAAGATAATCTCTTAAAAAATAAGGCGCATGTATGCAGTTTACTAAGAGAACGACCTTGAGACAACCCAGCTCCCACCCCCACCTCAGACGCATCCATCGTAAAAAGTTGAGACACATCAGACTGTAGCAGGCGCGATGGTCAGAACAAATGGCATCACCAAATTTTCGAAGTGTTCCTCTGCTGTATTGAGCGCTGTTTTCCACTCTTCCCACTGTCTGACCCAGATCAGATTATAGGCCCGCTAAGGTCAAGTTTAGAGAACCATTTAGCACCAGCAATGTGATTAAATAGGTCTGGAATGGGTGGTAGGGGATACATATCACCGTTATCTGGTTGAGCTCACGGAATTCCAGGTATGGCCGTAATCCACCATCCTTCTTTTTACCAAAGAAGAAACCAGCAGCCACCGGAGACAAGGATGGCCTGATACGCCCGTAAGCCAAGCTCCCCGTTATATACTCCTTAAGAACTGAACTCTCAGTTATACAGTCTGCACTTGGGCAACTTTGTCCTTGGCCTCAACCTTATGGTGCAGTCATAGGTGGTAATTCCTGACAACCCTTCTCAGAGAACACATCACCAAAATCTGAGCGAGGATCCAGAAGACTAAAGGTAACTGCTGAAATACAGGTTCATAGACAGTGTTCTTTACAATATGTGCTCCATTTAATTATGCCTTGGGTTTTCCAGTCATAAATGGAGTTATGTAATGTAAACCAGGAGAAGCCTAATACAATTTGTGCAGGAAGGCCCTTAAGCATATAACAAGATATGAGCTCTGAATGGCGGACCCCCTATACGGAGATCCAGCCCCTGTAATCAACATAACCCCTGAGAAAGAAGTGGCGAAACATGGCAAAAGTTTATACCAGACTAGATAACTCCTTCACTTCTAACCCAGAAGAACGAGCAAACTGTTCATCAACTATGTCTGCCCCTGACCCACTATCCAGAAAGACCATAATAGGGACATCTAAGCCCCCAACCTTTATCTTTGCAGGTATTAAACATTGAGACACCATAGTGGAGGTAAATACATAGACCCCGGTTGGAATTCCCCAACCCACCTGATCTAAGAGTTTTCTGACTGCCATTTTTCCTTGGACATGGAGAGGCAGGTACTGATAAACTCACTTTTTGCCACAGAAAAAAAAACAAACGCCTTCCCTTTTAAGAGAAGAGGAGTTTCTACCCATGGGATGTCTCTTAATGCTGCATGGGCTCGGGTGAGGCCTCTGGAGGTAATGTCGGTACAGTAACCCCCTCCCAGAGAGTCTTGGCTCTATGAAACCTCTGCCGGAAATGGCGATCAATACGAATCACTAGAGACATGGAAGGGTCTCGATTTAAGAGCAAGACCACAATTTCCACCCACTGTGCCTCACCACCAGATGAGTGGGGGCATAGACGAAAGTATAATTTACATGCGTCTCCAAAGGTAACAAAGCGGCTGCACTGCCCCGAAATTTTTTACAGGAGGGGCAGTTTGGGGTTGAATGATTCAGCGACCAGAACAGATTGCTCCGGTGTGGCGCACTGTGCTTCTTGCTTATCTGCCCCCTTTAATTCAGCCACCTGGAGAGACAAGATCTGCAATTGTCTCGATAGCTCAGCAACTGGGTCCATGCTGGAATATATAGTTGGGCCAGCTACCATGTTACGATGACTATGGGATAGCGGGGAACCGGGGCTCCTCAGCTATCCCTCAAGCTAGGGCGCCCTACGCTATCCCGATTGCCTATTTTTTTAAATTAGAGACAAATTGAATTCACTCATCTTTATAACTGTCCAAAATTATCCACTGGTGCGTGTATCATTGAGAGGAACCGGTGACTGGACCCCAATATACAGTGGCCACATGATCATATTTTTTTAACCCTTAGATCTTTTTCATTTTTTTTAAGGATTATTTTTGTAAGTTTCCAAATAATTATTGTTAGGCTTATGGCGCTGAGGAACCTAATTTTTTTTCTATTTTTATTTTGTCTTTTCTGAGTCTGTAATAATACAGATTGTTAGTTTCTATGATGCTTTGCAACTTTTCACAGCCCAAATAAACACGTGTACATGAAGCGTGTGATTGCATGGTACGTGGACGATAAACACTAAGAGGGGAGTTCCTGCCTCTAAGAGCAGAAAAGCCCCATGTTTCCTAAACACATAAATACAAACACTGACAGATGATACAAACATTTTCGGCTGGGTCTCCTCCAGATTCTGCACTTCTCCTTTAAGTGAACTGGGAAGGAGCGCGGCGTCTTGTACATTACATTACTGGCAGCAGCGTGTGGGGTCTTGCATGCAACACAAACGCTGGATATCAGTTTTCAAATACGAGCTTGCAATAATGTCCAGACTTAATGTAATGTTTATTGCCAAAAATGTCCATTTTAATTTTTTCCTGAGTAACGAGCCACGAGTGAAAGGCTGGCTACGGAAAGACAATCCTTTACAATGACAGCGAGACGTCGGGAAACTCATATGAGAGCCAAATGTTGCAGGAGGAGAGGTTAAAAGCAGATAAAGCATTCAGTGTGGCCTAGATTGCAAAGAGCGGCTTACGTCAAATTACAAGTTACAAACTGACAAAGCTTCAGCCTTACGGACGGCTATGGAGACCCCCGTCTACGGCTGAGACGCAGAATTTATATACATATTTTTTAGATTTTTTTTCCTTTATTTTAACCATGTTTAAGGCTCTTTTAACAAATATATTTCATTACTTAGAATAAATAATTGATCACTTAGCTTTTCATTGTAACATCTTCTTTAATCATTTTGGTCATCATCATCAACAAGTTGTACGACACTTTAAAAGCATCTAATAGTTTAGAACATTTAGAATTTTTAACACTTATGTGCAACAAATTCAAATTTCATTCTATTATTCAAATATATTATTTAAATGTTAATTAATATGTAGAATTTAAACATTAATTCAGATTTAGAATTTAATCATTTAAACATTAATTGTAGGAAAGCAGAAAAAAAAATAATATTTTGCCAAATTAAATAAAGTAATAAATACATTTGTAAAATACTTTTATTTTATAATTCTATATTTTTGGATACAATTATGCATTTTTCATTTATTTTAAGTTTTTAGTCATCATTATCAATTTAATTATTAAAGTTGGAAATGTGCTTAATGAAGAAGATTCCATCTTCAGATAATTACAAAAAATTAAAGCAAAATATACAGATAATGGGATCTGCAATATTAGATTTTAGATTCCTTTTACATTTATAGAGATTTGAGAGACAAAAACTTTGAATAATCCGGACTCTAAAGTTATTGTTCTTAAATATAAACATTTAACTTGTGTTGTATTTATTTTTTTTTAGATACTAGTTATTATTAAATCATGACTTATTTAATTTTCAAAAATATTTTTTTTAGGTCACACCTATAAAATTCACTCATTGCTAGAGATATTTTTAAAATTATATTTAACTATAACCCTACATTGTGTTATTTTTTTTTCATTGTTATGTTATTTATTTTTTAGAGGCATGCAACGAAATTTTAAAATACTTTATAACAAATTTGATAAATGTAATTGTCATCTAAGAAAACTTCACTAAAAGTAATTGTATAAAGATTATTATTGTTATTATTTTCCAAAGATCAAATAAAATAATAATAATAATTAGTAAAATATGTAACTTTGCAAATAAAAGTAATTGTCTTCTAAAAAACAACTTTACTAAAAGTTATTGTATAAATAATAATAATAATAATAATAATTACTATTATCTTCCAAATATCAAATAAAATAATAATAATAATAATACTTAGAACAAAAATAACCTTGCAAATAAAAATAATTGTCTTCTAAGAAACAACTTTACTAAAAGTAATTGTCTACAGGTGACTTATTATTATTATAATTATTAATAATAATAATTTCCAAATATCAAATAAAAAAGTAATAATAATTTGTAAGAAAGTTAACTTTGCAAATAAAAGTAATTGTCTTCTTGAAATCAACTTTACTAAAAATAATTGTATAAAGATTATTTGTTATTATTATTATTATTTTTTCAAATACCAAGTAAAAAATAATAATAATTAGTAAAAAAAAATAACTTTGCAAATAAAAATGATTGTCTTCTAAGAAATAACTTTATTAAAAGTAATTATATAAATAAAATATATTATTATTATCATTATCTTCCAAAAATCGAATAAAAAAATTAATAAAAACAATATCTTTGCAAATAAAAATAATTGTCTTCTAAGAAACAATTTTGCTAAAAGTAATTGTATAAAGATTATTATTATATATTATTAATAATATCATTATCTTCCAAATATTAAATAAAAAATAATAATAATTAGAAAAAAATAACTTTGCAAATAAAAATAATTGTCTTCTAAGAAACAACTTTACTAAAAGTAATTGTATAAATATTATTATTATATATTATTAATAATATCATTATCTTCCAAATATTAAATAAAAAATAATAATAATTAGAACAAATTAACTTTGCAAATAAAAATAATTGTCTTCTAAAAAACAACTTTAGTAAAAAATAATTGTATAAATATTAGTATTATTATTAATATCTTCCCAAAAAACTAATATCAAATAAAAAAAACTTGAAAAAAATAACTTTGCAAAATAAGAGTAAAAAAAAATGAATAATTTAGTAATTTATTGTTTCCATGAATTATGTAGAAAGGTTTGGGGTTTTTTTGGTTTTTTTTTGTAGTTAGGAAAACAATTTTTCAATTAATTTTATGAAACAAGAAATAAAAGTTCTCCAAATATTTTTGTCTGATTTCCTCTTCTACAGTTGGTAAATTTACTTTCTTGGGTAATCGTGTGGTCTAAGGGGAAAAAAAGTAAAATAAAAAAATCTGAAATGTGGGCTTTTGGGGCTGCACGCATTCCACCGCCTGGTGTTTCTTATGAAGTTTTTAGATAAATTAACATGTGGTCAGTGATTCATCGAGAGGAGCTATTAGCCCAAGATGTGAACTTTGCAATGCGCCAAGTTAAACATATCAGTGGAGATGTGTTTGTTTTCATTACGGTTTATGGATATTCCAGTGCATCAAAAAAGGTAACTAATTCTGTATCATAAAACCTGGAATATGACGATGGCGGACATTTTTAGGCTTAAAGAATAAATTAGGAAAGTTAAAAAAAAAAGTTCTTCTTTCTGCTCCCTGTAAGGGGATAAGACCCAGTGAAGGCTGCCGGAGCAGGTGGCTTGAATTTAAATTAACCCCTACCGCTCGACGACCAGGAATTTTAATGAGACTTTATATATTTACTGATAAGCTAATATGAAGCGGCGTGCAATGCATTGTGGGAGCAGATTGATTATTGCAGGAAAAGTGCATTCACATTCGCTACATTTCAACCAAACGTTTCTGTCTTCGGCACAACGGATCCTCTCACTTTTACCCCTAAGTAAATAAAATCCAATATTTCACTATTTTTGTTATTCTTGTCTATTGATACATTTAGACTTAGAATGTTTTGTTGTGGTTGACCAACAAACAGTTGACTTCTTCGTTGGAGGCCCAAAGGGCAGGGAAAGGCCACAGGACAAAAATTCTTCATTTATTGATTGGTTTTAGAACAATCGTTATGATGACGATAAGAGAAAATCAATTGTTGGGTCAAAAATTAATTGTATCATTTTTGGCCTTCGTTGAATTATCCCACCCAGAATGGACATTTTTACGAAAGTTCTGATGTAAATATTGATACAATGTCCTAACAACACTTGTGAATAATTTTGGGGGCAGATTTGTCATCTGACGCGTTTTCCCACATAAGATATTTTATAGTCACGCGAGATAAAAAGTATCAAGATGTCCATTACTTGATTTTTAAAGGTTGACCAACAAACAATTGACTTCGTCTTGAAGGGACCTAAAGGGCAGGAGGTCACAGGACAAAGAGGTTCTTAGATTGTGCCAAATATTCTGCATTTATTGATCTGATTTAGAATAATCGTTAAGATGATGATGAGAATCAATTAGACTTAATAGTTAAAAAAAACTTTTGGGGTCAAGAATTAATTGTGTCATTTTTGGTCTTCGTTACATTTGGACAGTTCTGATGTAAATATTGATACAAGGTCTTCACAAAACTTGTCAATATGTTTTTGGGGAAGATTTGTCCAGTGCCTCGTTCTGCTACATGGGATATTTCATAGTCACGCAAGATGAAAAGTATCAAGATGTCCATTACTTGTTTTTTGTGGTTGACCAACAAACACTTAAGGGGAATAAAGGGCAGAAGAAGGTCATGGGACAAAGGGGTTCTTAAGATTGTGCAAAAATTCTGCATTTATTGATCAGTTTGATCGTTAAGATGGTGAGGAGAAAAAAATTATTTAGACTTAGCAGTTAAAAAACTTTTTGGGTCAAGAATTACTTGTATCATTTTTGGTCTTCGTTGATTTATCGCACCCATAATCGACATTTTTACGACAGTTCTGATGTAAATATTGATACAAATTCTTAACAAAACTTGTCAATAATTTTTGGGGAAAAATTTGTCCGGTGCCCCGTTTTCCTACATGAGATATTTCATAGTCACGCAAGATGAAAAGTATCAAGATGTCCGTTACTTGTTTTTTTGTGGTTGACCAACAAACACTTGAGGGGCCGAAAAGGGCAGGAGAAGGTCACAGGACAAAGATTGTGCCAAAGATTCTGCATTTATTCATCTGTTCTAGAACAATCGTTATGATGACGATGAGAAAAAATTCAATTAGCCTTAACAGTTAAAAAGCTTTTTGGGTCAAGAATTAATTGTATCATTTTTGGTCTTCGTTGATTTATCGCACCCAGAATGGACATTTTTACGAGAGTTTTGATGTAAATAGTGATACAAAGTCTCAACAAAACTTGTCAATAATTTTTGGGGGAATATTTGTCCGGTGCCTCGTTTTCCCTACTTGAGATATTTCACAGTCACGCGAGATGAAAAGTATCAAGATGTCCGTTACTAATTGTTTTTCTTCTTTTCTTCCGAGCCCATCTCGCTGAACTATGAGGCCACGTTCTGTAATATTCTGGCTCGTTTCACAGGCCGGTTCTTCAGTAAGAATATTTTTGGAAAAAAAAACATCCTTCCAGTTTAATGATTGATCAAAGAGCATCCCCCCCCCTCTTTAATGCCTAAAGTTAGTTTTCAGTGAAAAATAGCGTTCTCACATGCAGGAATAATGAGTAATTCGGCCCCCACGTCAGCGAAATCCACCAGGGTTTTGGAATGACTGCTCCGAGGATGGCTCGTTGTGAGTTTTCTAAATACGGCAGCGGCTAATTAAAGACATAAGGACGCGGTATAGAGGCCGTATGTTCCCACTGATGGACTAATTTGACTGTTGCTCAGCCATCGTAAAATGTTTACTATAATTAACACCACCTCGCTCAACCTGATGAGATCAATCCATCTCGCTGAGATCTAATTAGATATTCTTATTACAATTACTAGGTGACTTGTTTTACCCAATCCTCGCAGGAGACATTTTTGACCACCCACCGAGACCGGGCCACAGGGAACTATATAATATATATATAACCACATATAGGTTTTAGACAAGCCACTATTCATCAGATGGATGAATATTCCCTGAGAGTATATGTGCCCAAAAATATGTCAACTCTTAACTCTTTCATGAAACCTTTTTTGAGAAACCCTTGTCTCTGTAAGAAAAAAAATACATCTTTACTCAATCCTATGGATATTGTTTGTTTATATTTTTTGTTTATTTATTTATTTATTTTTTTAAATAATGGTCTTAAAGCGATAATAGGGACAACATAACTTTTTTTTACATTGGAAACATTTGCAAAAAGTTGTTGGGTTCTTTCCCGTGTACCTGATATCAATCAAGTGAAGCACAGAACTTAGGAGCTTTCACACTACGTTTTTTAACATGCGTCCTGAACGTTTTTTTAACGCAAAAACGGATCCAGTGCAAATGCATTTTCATTTCAATGCATTTGCAATGGACTCGCGTCAACATGCGTTCACCTGCGTTTGCGTGCGTTATAGTGAGGATCCAGCGACTTGCAGTTTTTTTTAACATTTTTAAAAAACGCTACTTGTAGCGTTTTTGAGCTACGTCCAAATACTGCAAGTTGCTGGATCCTGACTAAACAGCACGCAAACGCATGTGAACGCTGGCATGCTGATAGACAGGATCCTGCTTGGCCAGAAACCAGCCTGGCGTGATCACAGTCTCTCTCTTTCTCTCTCTCTCTCTCCTCTCCCTCCTCTTTTCTCTCTCCTCTCCTCTCTCCCTCCCCTCGCCCCTCTTCTCTTTCTCCTCTCTCCTCTCCTCTCCGCTCTCTCTCTCCTCTTTCTCTCCTCTTGCTCTTCTCTCTCTCTCTCCTCTCTTCTCTCTCCTCTCTCTCCCTGCTCTCTCTTCTCTCTCCTATTCTCTCTCCTCTCTCTCTCTCCTCTTCTCCCTCTCTCCTCTCTGCTCTCTCTTCTTGCTCTCCTCTCTCTCTCCTCTCTCTTCTTGCTCTCCTCTCTCTCCTCTCTTTTCATCTCTCCTCTCTGCTCTCTCCTCCTCTCCCTCTCTCTTCTCTCTCTCCTGTCTCTCTCCTCTCTTCTCTCACCTCTCTTCTCTCTCTCTTCCCTCTCCTCTCTCGTCTCTTCCCTCTCCTCTCTCTCTCTCTTCTTGCTCTCCTCTCTTTTCATCTTTCCTCTCTGCTCTCTCCTCCTCTCCCTCTCTCTTCTCTCTCTCCTGTCTCTTCCCTCTCCTCTCTCGTCTCTTCCCTCTCCTCTCTCGTCTCTTCCCTCTCGTCTCTTCCCTCTCCTCTCTTATCTTTTCCCTCTCCTCTCTCATCTTTTCCCTCTCCTCTCTCATCTCTTCCCTCTCCTCTCTCGTCTCTTCCCTCTCCTCTCTCGTCTCTTCCCTCTCGTCTCTTCCCTCTCCTCTCTTATCTTTTCCCTCTCCTCTCTCATCTTAACCCTCTCCTCTCTCATCTTTTCCCTCTCCTCTCTCATCTTTTCCCTCTCCTCTCTCATCTTTTCCCTCTCCTCTCTCATCTCTTCCCTCTCCTCTCTCATCTTTTCCCTCTCCTCTCTCATCTCTTCCCTCTCCTCTCTCATCTCTTCCCTCTCCTCTCTCATCTCTTCCCTCTCCTCTCTCATCTCTTCCCTCTCCTCTCTCATCTTTTCCCTCTCCTCTCTCATCTTTTCCCTCTCCTCTCTCATCTTTTCCCTCTCCTCTCTCATCTTTTCCCTCTCCTCTCTCATCTCTTCCCTCTCCTCTCTCATCTCTTCCCTCTCCTCTCTCGTCTCTTCCCTCTCCTCTCTCGTCTCTTCCCTCTCGTCTCTTCCCTCTCCTCTCTCATCTTTTCCCTCTCCTCTCTCATCTTTTCCCTCTCCTCTCTCATCTTTTCCCTCTCCTCTCTCGTCTTTTCCCTCTCCTCTCTCGTCTCTTCCCTCTCCTCTCTCGTCTCTTCCCTCTCCTCTCTCGTCTCTTCCCTCTCCTCTCTCGTCTCTTCCCTCTCCTCTCTCGTCTCTTCCCTCTCCTCTCTCGTCTCTTCCCTCTCCTCTCTCGTCTCTTCCCTCTCCTCTCTCGTCTCTTCCCTCTCCTCTCTCGTCTCTTCCCTCTCCTCTCTCGTCTCTTCCCTCTCCTCTCTCGTCTCTTCCCTCTCGTCTCTTCCCTCTTCTCTCTCGTCTTTTCCCTCTCCTCTCTCGTCTCTTCCCTCTCCTCTCTCATCTCTTCCCTCTCCTCTCTCATCTCTTCCCTCTCCTCTCTCATCTCTTCCCTCTCCTCTCTCATCTCTTCCCTCTCCTCTCTCATCTCTTCCCTCTCCTCTCTCATCTCTTCCCTCTCCTCTCTCATCTCTACCCTCTCCTCTCTCCTCTCTCTTCCCTCTCCTCTCTCCTCTCTCCTCTCTCTTCCCTCTCCTCTCTCATCTCTTCCCTCTCCTCTCTCATCTCTTCCCTCTCCTCTCTCCTCTCTCCTCTCTCTTCCCTCTCCTCTCTCTTCCCTCTCTCTCTTCCCTCTCCCCTCACCTCTCTCTCTCTTCCCTCTCCTCTCTTCTCTCTCCTCTCTGCTCCTCTCTTCTCTTCTCTCTCCTCTTTTCTCCTCTCTTCTTTCTCCTCTCTCTTTTCCCCCAGCTGCGTCTGAATTTCCACTCATGTTCAGTTCCCCTCACTCCCGATCACATGACTCCAATGCCCCCCTATAATCTTCAAGTGACAGGATCTTGTAAAATAACACATGCGTTTTTCTTTGCAAAAACAGGATCCGCTTTTGCAGCAAAAAAACGTTCATGAGGCATGTTAAAAAAATGTAGTCTGAAAGCAGCCTTAGAGAAGAGTAAACACAATTTGAAACAATGTATCTCTTTGGGGTAAGATTCCACCACCTTATCCTGGGCTAATACGGCACTTGTCCTGTGCCTTCCAGCGTGAAACCGAGCAATAAACTAACTCTACTGCTAAGAAATAATTAGATCAATACAAAGTTCATTTCAGACCAAAGTATCCTGAACTGTTGGGAGACTCAAAGTGGGTAAAATTCACATTGAAACTTGTGACTCATTGATGGAAGCAATCGATGCGATAGAAGATTGTTGGATACGTTTTTGTAAAATAATGATGGAGAAGATCGGCACCACGAGGACGGATCACCAAGCACCGGAAGAGATTCACATCGCCACTATAGAAATACGGAATATTACTGACTGTACTACGCTACTGGAAACTCCGGCCTCAACAACAGTTGGCATGTGTATATATATATATACACATACAGTACAGACCAAAAGTTTGGACACACCTTCTCATCTCTAGAACAACTGTTAGCATCTTGCAGCGGCGTGCTATTCCATCCGGTTTGCGTCTAGTTGGACCATCATTTATTTTTCAACAGGACAATGACCCCAAACACAGTTCCAGGCTGTGTAAGGGCTATGTGACTAAGAAGGAGAGTGATGGGGGCTACACCAGATGACCTGGCCTCCACAGTCACCAGACCTGAACCCAATCGAGATGGTTTGGGGTGAGCTGGACCGCAGAGTGAAGGCAAAAGGGACAACAAGTGCTCAGCATCTCTGGGAACTACTTCAAGACTGTTGGAAAACCATTTCCGGTGACTACTTCTTGAAGCTCATCAAGAGAATTCCAAGAGTGTGCAAAGCAGGAATCAAAGCAAAAGGCGGCGACTGTGAAGAACCTAGAATATAAGACAGATTTTCAGTTGTGTCACACTTTTTTGTTAATTATTTCATTCCACATGTGATAATTCATAGTTTTGATGCCTTCAATGGGAATCTACAATGTTCAGAGTCATGAAAATAAAGAAAACTCTTTGAATGAGAAGGTGTGTCCAAACTTTTGGTCTGTACTGTATATACAGTATATACAATAGTGTACACACATACACCATTCTGTACATATATACACATCACTGTATATACAAACAGCACTATACACACATATACTATACAACACTGTATATACACAGTTCTGTGCACACATATCACACAGCACTTTATACACAAACAGAATTGTACACACACACATATATATATATATATATATATATAGCACACATACAGAGCACTATACACATATACTCACCACTGTACGCGCATATACACAGTACACATATACTCAGCACTGTATACACATACTCAGCACTGTATACATATACACAGCTCTGTAAATATACTCAGCACTGTACATATACCCAGCTCTGTACATATACCCAGCACTGTACATATAGTCAGCTCTGTACATATACCCAGCTCTGTACATATACCCAGCACTGTACATATAGTCAGCTCTGTACATATAGTCAGCTCTGTACATACTGTATACCCAGCTCTGTACATATACTCAGCTCTGTACATATACCCAGCTCTGTACATATACCCAGCTCTGTACATATACCCAGCTCTGTACATACTGTATACCCAGCTCTGTACATACTGTATACCCAGCTCTGTACATATACTCAGCTCTGTACATATACCCAGCTCTTTACATATACCCAGCTCTGTACATATACCCAGCACTGTACATATAGTCAGCTCTGTACATATACCCAGCTCTGTACATATACCCAGCACTGTACATATACCCAGCACTGTACATATACCCAGCTCTGTACATACTGTATACCCAGCTCTGTACATATACTCAGCTCTGTACATATACCCAGCTCTGTACATATACCCAGCTCTGTACATATACCCAGCTCTGTACATATACTCAGCTCTGTACATATACTCAGCACTGTCCATATACCCAGCTCTGTACATACTGTATACCCAGCTCTGTACATATACTCAGCACTGTACATATACCCAGCTCTGTACATATACCCAGCACTGTACATATAGTCAGCTCTGTGCATATACCCAGCTCTGTACATACTGTATACCCAGCTCTGTACATATACTCAGCTCTGTACATATACCCAGCTCTGTACATATACTCAGCACTGTCCATATACCCAGCTCTGTACATACTGTATACCCAGCTCTGTACATATACTCAGCACTGTACATATAGTCAACTCTGTACATATACCCAGCCCTGTACATATACCCAGCTCTGTACATATACTCAGCACTGTCCATATACCCAGCTCTGTACATACTGTATACCCAGCTCTGTACATATACCCAGCTCTGTACATATACCCAGCTCTGTACATATACCCAGCTCTGTACATATACTCAGCTCTGTACATATACTCAGCTCTGTACATATACCCAGCACTGTACATATACCCAGCTCTGTACATATACTCAGCTCTGTACATATACCCAGCTCTGTACATATACCCAGCTCTGTACATATACTCAGCACTGTCCAAATACCCAGCTCTGTACATACTGTATACCCAGCTCTGTACATATACTCAGCACTGTACATATAGTCAACTCTGTACATATACCCAGCTCTGTACATATACCCAGCTCTGTACATATACCCAGCTCTGTACATATACTCAGCACTGTCCATATACCCAGCTCTGTACATACTGTATACCCAGCTCTGTACATATACCCAGCTCTGTACATATACCCAGCTCTGTACATATACTCAGCTCTGTACATATACTCAGCTCTGTACATATACTCAGCACTGTACATATACTCAGCACTGTACATATACCCAGCACTGTACATATACCCAGCTCTGTACATATACTCAGCTCTGTACATATTCCCAGCTCTGTACATATACCCAGCTCTGTACATATACTCAGCACTGTCCATATACCCAGCTCTGTACATACTGTATACCCAGCTCTGTACATATACTCAGCACTGTACATATAGTCAACTCTGTACATATACCCAGCTCTGTACATATACCCAGCTCTGTACATATACTCAGCACTGTTCATATACCCAGCTCTGTACATACTGTATACCCAGCTCTGTACATATACCCAGCTCTGTACATATACCCAGCTCTGTACATACTGTATACCCAGCTCTGTACATATACCCAGCTCTGTACATATACCCAGCTCTGTACATATAGTCAGCTGTGTGCATATACCCAGCTCTGTACATATACCCAGCTCTGTACATACTGTATACCCAGCTCTGTACATATACTCAGCTCTGTACATATACTCAGCACTGTACATATACTCAGCTCTGTACATATACTCAGCTCTGTACATACTGTATACTCAGCTCTGTACATATACCCAGCTCTGTACATATACCCAGCTCTGTACATATACTCAGCTCTGTACATATACTCAGCTCTGTACATATACCCAGCTCTGTACATATACTCAGCACTGTACATATACTCAGCTCTGTACATATACCCAGCACTGTACATACTGTATACTCAGCTCTGTACATATACCCAGCACTGTACATACTGTATACTCAGCTCTGTACATATACTCAGCACTGTACATATACCCAGCTCTGTACATATACCCAGCTCTGTACATATACCCAGCACTGTACATACTGTATACTCAGCTCTGTACATATACCCAGCACTGTACATGCTGTATACCCAGCTCTGTACATATACCCAGCTCTGTACATACTGTATACTCAGCACTGTACATATACCCAGCTCTGTACATATACCCAGCTCTGTACATATACCCAGCTCTGTACATATACTCAGCTCTGTACATATACCCAGCACTGTACATATACCCAGCACTGTACATATACCCAGCTCTGTACATATACCCAGCTCTGTACATATACTCAGCTCTGTACATATACCCAGCTCTGTACATATACCCAGCTCTGTACATATACCCAGCTCTGTACATATACCCAGCTCTGTACATATACTCAGCACTGTCCAAATACCCAGCTCTGTACATACTGTATACCCAGCTCTGTACATATACTCAGCACTGTACATATAGTCAACTCTGTACATATACCCAGCTCTGTACATATACCCAGCTCTGTACATATACTCAGCACTGTCCATATACCCAGCTCTGTACATACTGTATACCCAGCTCTGTACATATACCCAGCTCTGTACATATACTCAGCTCTGTACATATACTCAGCACTGTACATATACTCAGCACTGTACATATACCCAGCTCTGTACATACTGTATACTCAGCACTGTACATATACCCAGCTCTGTACATATACTCAGCACTGTACATATACTCAGCTCTGTACATATACCCAGCTCTGTACATATACCCAGCACTGTACACTGTGTATTCTGGGGTTGCGGATGCTGTTTTGACCCTACTTTGTGCAGTTATTCTCAGTGGCTTTGCGGCGCTCGTCGGTAACCGGCTACCCGGGCAGAGTCGCCTTTCTCTGGCCGCGGGGCAGTCACATTAGGAATAGCTCGGTTGCATCACCCCCATGTAATGGATTGCAGCGTTTCCGATGCCAAATCCAGAGCAGCGGCTCCAACTTTACTTTTATTCAATAAAGAAGATGGAGAATACAATGGCCGGTGTTTGATTTCTGAAATTTGACATAAAAAAAATAAAATATTCGGTTTACGGTTCTTACATACGAAGAATTCGCTCACATGTGTTCCTATTACTAAGGAATAGCGGCGCTCCTGTCCGGGCCGCGCTTTATGCTGAATGTCAGTTGCTGTTCCACTCAATTTCCTACAAGGATCTTAAAATTTGTCTTAAGAAGGTGGAATGGCCAATCAGGCGGCTCCGCACACGCCGCGGCTATGAAACTCTGCTTAACGAATATCTCATTTCTGAAAAGCCAAATCCAGAGCAGATGTCGGGGCAAGTGTTGGTTTATTTGTAACAGCCCAAGTCATCAGCTCTTGATCTGGAGCGGAGAGAATGAACGCAGGGAGGAAATCGGACTTTTTGGCTGCTTTTTGGAAGATTTCTACAACATAAATTGGGTTTTAAGTCTGGGCCAGCGGAGGCGGCGGCGGCGGCGGCGGACCCTCCCGACTGTGTTTGTGTTCATCAAGGGGGAAGAAATGAAAAGGACACATTCAGACGTCATAACCATCAAACTAATTACAGTCACTGTGTATACAGCGTACCTGTAATCCCAGCCAGGGTGGGCACCGGCAAGGGGCCCACTGCAGGATCACACAGAGCCCCCCCAGCATCAGGCACCGGAGCCCCCTCCCCCATTCGCAGAGAGCAGAACAGAGGCAGATGGGCCCTGGTGACAAAGTTCTGCCCAAAAAACTTCAAGACTAGAGGGGAGGCTGGCAGTGGTGTGCCTTACATGCTTGTTCTTTTTGGGCACTGACCTCTTTTGCGGCCCCTGGTTCTAACATAGTCGGAGGCCCCTTCTTATTCGGTCTCCTTTCTACAATATGCGCTCACTCCCCGGCTTCCTGGTGGTCCCGGTGCAGGTTTATTTTGTAGCTGATGTTTGTTTGTGCGATAATTGTTTATGCTCTAACCACACACGAGTGACACAGAACTGTGCACGAAACCCCAAAAAGGTCCCGACTATAAAAAATGTGAAAACTAAAATACATCCGATCAATAAACGAGATCTGAGGAGAGAATTCACCATCTCTGATGTCGGGATATTGAGAGATCCTACACAACGCAACGCAACAACGTGTAATACAATGTGCAACACCATGAGAAATAATACAAAGTAACAACGCAACGCAACAAATCACAACAATGTGTAATACAATGTGCTCTCACCTCCCCATACCCAGGCCTCAGATATCGCCTCCCCATACCCAGGCCTCAGATATCACCTCCCCATACCCAGGCCTCAGATATCGCCTCCCCATACCCAGGCCTCAGATATCACCTCCCCATACCCAGGCCTCAGATATCGCCTCCCCATACCCAGGCCTCAGATATCACCTCCCCATACCCAGGCCTCAGATATCACCTCCCCATCCCCAGACCTCAGATATCACCTCCCCATACCCAGACCTCAGATATCACCTCCCCATACCCAGGCCTCAGATATCGCCTCCCCATACCCAGGCCTCAGATATCACCTCCCCATACCCAGGCCTCAGATATCGCCTCCCCATACCCAGGCCTCAGATATCGCCTCCCCATACCCAGGCCTCAGATATCGCCTCCCCATACCCAGGCCTCAGATATCGCCTCCCCATCCCCAGGCCTCAGATATCGCCTCCCCATCCCCAGGCCTCAGATATCGCCTCCCCATCCCCAGACCTCAGATATCGCCTCCCCATCCCCAGGCCTCAGATATCGCCTCCCCATACCCAGGCCTCAGATATCGCCTCCCCATACCCAGGCCTCAGATATCGCCTCCCCATACCCAGACCTCAGATATCGCCTCCCCATCCCCAGGCCTCAGATATCGCCTCCCCATCCCCAGGCCTCAGATATCGCCTCCCCATCCCCAGACCTCAGATATCGCCTCATCATCCCCAGACCTCAGATCTCGCGTCCACGGGTCAGGACCTCAGATCTCGCGTCCACGGGTCAGGACCTCAGATCTCGCGTCCACGGGTCAGGACCTCAGATCTCGCGTCCACGGGTCAGGACCTCAGATCTCGCGTCCACGGGTCAGGACCTCAGATCTCGCGTCCACGGGTCAGGACCTCAGATCTCGCGTCCACGGGTCAGGACCTCAGATCTCGCGTCCACGGGTCAGGACCTCAGATCTCGCGTCCACGGGTCAGGACCTCAGATCTCGCGTCCACGGGTCAGGACCTCAGATCTCGCGTCCACGGGTCAGGACCTCAGATCTCGCGTCCACGGGTCAGGACCTCAGATCTCGCGTCCACGGGTCAGGACCTCAGATCTCGCGTCCACGGGTCAGGACCTCAGATCTCGCGTCCACGGGTCAGGACCTCAGATCTCGCGTCCACGGGTCAGGACCTCAGATCTCGCGTCCACGGGTCAGGACCTCAGATCTCGCGTCCACGGGTCAGGACCTCAGATCTCGCGTCCACGGGTCAGGACCTCAGATCTCGCGTCCACGGGTCAGGACCTCAGATCTCGCGTCCACGGGTCAGGACCTCAGATCTCGCGTCCACGGGTCAGGACCTCAGATCTCGCGTCCACGGGTCAGGACCTCAGATCTCGCGTCCACGGGTCAGGACCTCAGATCTCGCGTCCACGGGTCAGGACCTCAGATCTCGCGTCCACGGGTCAGGACCTCAGATCTCGCGTCCACGGGTCAGGACCTCAGATCTCGCGTCCACGGGTCAGGACCTCAGATCTCGCGTCCACGGGTCAGGACCTCAGATCTCGCGTCCACGGGTCAGGACCTCAGATCTCGCGTCCACGGGTCAGGACCTCAGATCTCGCGTCCACGGGTCAGGACCTCAGATCTCGCGTCCACGGGTCAGGACCTCAGATCTCGCGTCCACGGGTCAGGACCTCAGATCTCGCGTCCACGGGTCAGGACCTCAGATCTCGCGTCCACGGGTCAGGACCTCAGATCTCGCGTCCACGGGTCAGGACCTCAGATCTCGCGTCCACGGGTCAGGACCTCAGATCTCGCGTCCACGGGTCAGGACCTCAGATCTCGCGTCCACGGGTCAGGACCTCAGATCTCGCGTCCACGGGTCAGGACCTCAGATCTCGCGTCCACGGGTCAGGACCTCAGATCTCGCGTCCACGGGTCAGGACCTCAGATCTCGCGTCCACGGGTCAGGACCTCAGATCTCGCGTCCACGGGTCAGGACCTCAGATCTCGCGTCCACGGGTCAGGACCTCAGATCTCGCGTCCACGGGTCAGGACCTCAGATCTCGCGTCCACGGGTCAGGACCTCAGATCTCGCGTCCACGGGTCAGGACCTCAGATCTCGCGTCCACGGGTCAGGACCTCAGATCTCGCGTCCACGGGTCAGGACCTGAGATCTCGTCTCCTCGGGTCAGGACCTGAGATCTCGTCTCCTCGGGTCAGGACCTGAGATCTCGTCTCCTCGGGTCAGGACCTCAGATCTCGTCTCCTCGGGTCAGGACCTCAGATCTCGTCTCCTCGGGTCAGGACCTCAGATCTCGTCTCCTCGGGTCAGGACCTCAGATCTCGTCTCCTCGGGTCAGGACCTCAGATCTCGTCTCCTCGGGTCAGGACCTCAGATCTCGTCTCCTCGGGTCAGGACCTCAGATCTCGTCTCCTCGGGTCAGGACCTCAGATCTCGTCTCCTCGGGTCAGGACCTCAGATCTCGTCTCCTCGGGTCAGGACCTCAGATCTCGTCTCCTCGGGTCAGGACCTCAGATCTCGTCTCCTCGGGTCAGGACCTCAGATCTCGTCTCCTCGGGTCAGGACCTCAGATCTCGTCTCCTCGGGTCAGGACCTCAGATCTCGTCTCCTCGGGTCAGGACCTCAGATCTTGTGTCTTCGGGTCAGGGACTCAGATCTCGCGTCTTCAGGTCAGGACCTCAGATCTCGCGTCTTTGGGTCAGGACCTCAGATCTCGTCTCCTTGGGTCAGGACCTCAGATCTCGCGTCTTCGGGTCAGGAACTCAGATCTCGTCTCCTCGGGTCAGGACCTCAGATCTCGCGTCTTCGAGTCAGGACCTCAGATCTCGTGTCTTCGGGTCAGGGCCTCAGATCTCGCATCTTCGGGTCAGGACCTCAGGTCTCGTCTCCTCGGGTCAGGACCTCAGATCTCGCGTCTTCGGGTCAGGACCTCAGATCTCGTCTCCTCGGGTCAGGACCTCAGATCTCGCTTCTTCATACATAGTGCACAATTATGTCCTGGTCTTTTTTATTCTGAGATTTTTGGTTATATCTGATTTTAACCGAGAAGGAGGTGACGACCAATTTGTCCACCACAACACAAATCTCCCCCGAAATGTAATAATGCCTCATCTGCATTATCCTTCAGGACGGTCAGAGCTCAGTGCAGGCGTATCTGTAATGGAGACTTTGTTGGCTGTCACCCAGCTTTCCCAGAGACAGATATATCCCGGAGTGGTCCAGCTGCTTGTGGCCCCTTTACAGGGTCTCTCTGACCACCCCACGCTGCCCCTGAGGCTGAGGCGGCCGGGGAGGCCCGGGGGTGACAGGAGCCATCTGGCTGCACCTTTATCACAGATGAAATACCAATAAACAGACTCTCCAGATTGGAAGACCCTCATTTTTCTCCGGTGGCGGATTATCTGCGCGCATTAATCACCTGCTCTTATCACATGACCCCTGTCACACCACCGCGCAATTTGTCAGAGTTTTATTGCTGACTCAGTTAATGGTGTGGGCGTCCCGATGTATGATGGGGGGAGTATAGGGATCAATATAGTGTGGGGAGGGGTTGTCAGACATAATGTAGGGGGTGTATACAACCTGACATAGTGACATTGGTGTAGGGCTCAACATAGTGTGGGGAAGTGGGGGTCCAACATAGAATAGGGGTGTGTAGGGTCTGACAAGATAAGGGAAACTGGGGGTCCAGTATAGGATCGGGGAATGTAAGGCTCAACATAGGGTGGTGGAGTATAGAGGCTCATAGAGGGTGGGGGAGTATAGAGCCCGATAGAGGGTGGTGGAGTATAGAGGCTCATAGAGGGTGGGGGAGTCTAGAGCCCGATAGAGGGTGGGGGAGTCTAGAGCCCGATAGAGGGTGGGGGAGTCTAGAGCCCGATAGAGGGTGGGGGAGTCTAGAGCCCGATAGAGGGTGGGGGAGTCTAGAGCCCGATAGAGGGTGGGGGAGTCTAGAGCCCGATAGAGGGTGGGGGAGTCTAGAGCCCGATAGAGGGTGGGGGAGTCTAGAGCCCGATAGAGGGTGGGGGAGTCTAGAGCCCGATAGAGGGTGGGGGAGTCTAGAGCCCGATAGAGGGTGGGGGAGTCTAGAGCCCGATAGAGGGTGGGGGAGTCTAGAGCCCGATAGAGGGTGGGGGAGTCTAGAGCCCGATAGAGGGTGGGGGAGTCTAGAGCCCGATAGAGGGTGGGGGAGTCTAGAGCCCGATAGAGGGTGGGGGAGTCTAGAGCCCGATAGAGGGTGGGGGAGTCTAGAGCCCGATAGAGGGTGGGGGAGTCTAGAGCCCGATAGAGGGTGGGGGAGTCTAGAGCCCGATAGAGGGTGGGGGAGTCTAGAGCCCGATAGAGGGTGGGGGAGTCTAGAGCCCGATAGAGGGTGGGGGAGTCTAGAGCCCGATAGAGGGTGGGGGAGTCTAGAGCCCGATAGAGGGTGGGGGAGTCTAGAGCCCGATAGAGGGTGGGGGAGTATAGAGCCCGATAGAGGGTGGGGGAGTATAGAGCCCGATAGAGGGTGGGGGAGTATAGAGCCCGATAGAGGGTGGGGGAGTATAGAGGCTCATAGAGCGTGGGGGAGTATAGAGCCCGATAGAGGGTGGGGAAGTATAGAGCTCGATAGAGGGTGGGGGAGTATAGAGCCCGATAGAGGGTGGGGGAGTATAGAGCCCGATAGAGGGTGGGGGAGTATAGAGCCCGATAGAGGGTGGGGGAGTATAGAGGCTCATAGAGCGTGGGGGAGTATAGAGCCCGATAGAGGGTGGGGAAGTATAGAGCTCGATAGAGGGTGGGGGAGTATAGAGCCCGATAGAGGGTGGGGGAGTATAGAGCCCGATAGAGGGTGGGGGAGTATAGAGCCCGATAGAGGGTGGAGGAGTATAGAGCCCGATAGAGGGTGGGGGGAGTTAAATTCCCTTGGAGCCTCAAGTGTCCCTAAAGACCCCAGACCCTTAGTTTGCAGTGCCATTGACGATGTTTTTGAGCCTCAGATCTCTGCTTGCTGTCAGTTTGTGTTTTCTCATGTTTCCGGGTGTCTCGCCTACAGCAGCACAGACACATTATATATATCAGGGCGGCGCAGTATGTGGATCAGCGGCCGGGGCACGAGGCCGCCACGTCCGGGACGTCATCAGAGTTACACAAATTCACCTCCAGACACATAATACGACTTGTCACTCGCTGATTGGGCTGATGGAAAATCCTCCGGGAAGAGCCGCGGGTTCCCTGCACTCGGCGGGTGAAGTGGGCGACACGGATGGCGCTCATGTAATCAGCGCTGCATGGAACATCTGAAGAGATGGCGTCAGATCAGCACGGGGGGTAGCGGGGGAATTATGGGGGGCTCCAGACGCCTCGTCATCAGCTAACGAGAAGCCATTACCTCCACCATACACCAAATTATAGGGGGCCCCAAAATCCAAGAGTCACCCATCAACTGAGGTGGAGGAGCGATGCTCTGCAGAGAGGGCAGTGGTGTAATATTCTGCAGGATATATCACTATGTCAGGAGGTGGAGGAGCGATGCTCTGCAGAGAGGTCAGTGGTGTAATATTCTGCAGGATATATCACTATGTCAGGAGGTGGAGGAGTGATGCTCTGCAGAAAGTGCGGAGGGGTAACAATCTGCAGGATATATCACTATGTATCTGTCAGAAGGTGGAGGAGCGATGCTCTGCAGAGAGGACAGAGGTGTAATAATCTGCAGATAAAGATCACTATGTATCTGTGAGGAGGTGGAAGAGCGATGCTCTGCAGATCTGTAGAGGTTAGTGGTGTAATAATCTGCAGGATATATCACTATGTACCTGTCAGGAGGTGGAGGAGCGATGCTCTGCAGCAGAGGTGTATCTAGGCTTTCTGGCACCCGGGGCAAGAATTCTGCCCCGCCCCTTCTGGTCACATGGGTATGACATCAGCACAGGTCCTTCTAGTCACTTAGTAAAATGATTCTACAATAGAATTAGCATAAATAACAGATAGGGGGCAGATGGACAGGCCGGGGGCGGGAATCACTATGAACACCCACCCCAGCTATCAGCTGATCGGCAGCTGCTGCCACTCAAAAGGCTGCTGATTTTACAAACTTTACTTGCTTGTGTTTCAAAACCTAGCAGTCACTCTAGGTGAATTCTCACAATGCACGCTCTGCACACTTTTAGGATTCTCCCATGAGAGTGGACAGTCATATGCCGGGTACTGCACATACGCCTCATTGATTTGATTAGTAGTGGATGTGCAGTACCCGGCCACGGCCACTATCAGAAGATGGAGCAGATCATAAATGGAGCACACAGGTAGCTAGCACAGTCGATAGATAGGGGGGCTGGACCCGTCCGATCAGAAATTGATGATCAATCCCAAGGACAGGTCATCAATGTTAAAGTAGTGGGCAACCTCTTTAATATAGCCTTGTATGACATAATCTTACAAGTTATGAATTGTTATTTGTGTACAAGAGCAGAACTAATAACAGTACAGATATACAATCACCAAAAGCATCAAAGGTACAGAAATACATAATTAGAACTGCTATCAGAACAAAAACACCATTACAAACACCAGTATTACAGAAATTCCCCACAAGAACCACCAGCAGTACAGAGATTCATCACCAGACCCACCAGCAGTAGAGAAATTCCCCACCAGAACCACCAGCAGTACAGAAATTCCCCACAAGAACTACCAGCAGTACAGAAATTCCCCACAAGAACTACCAGCAGTACAGAAATACATTGCCAGAACCACAAGCAGTACAGACTTTCATCACCAGAACCACCAGCAGTAGAGAAATTTCCCCCAGAACCACTAGCAGTACAGACATTTCCCATTAAAACCACCAGCAGTACAGAAATTCCCCACAAGAACAACCAGCACTACAGAAATTCACCACCAGAACCACCAGCAGTGCTGAAATTCCCCACCAGAACCTCCAGCAGTACAGAGTTTCATCACCAGAACAACCAGCAGCAGTACAGAAATTCACCACCAGTAGTACGTATACTCTTCACCAGAACCACCAGCAGTACAGACTTTCATCACCAGAACCACCAGAAGTACAGAGATTCCTCACCGAAACTACCAGCCGTAAAGAAATTCATCACCAAAACCACCAGCAGTACAGAGATTCCTCACCGGAACCACCAGCAGAACAGAAAATTCCCACCAAAACCACCAGCAGTACAGAGATTCCTCACAAAACCAGCAGCACTATAGAGATTCCCCACCAGAACCACCAGCAGTACAGAAATTCCCCACCAGAACCACCAGCAGTACAGAAATTCCCCACCAGAACCACCAGCAGTACAGAAATTCCCCACCAGAACCACCAGCAGTACAGAAATTCCCCACCAGAACCACCAGCAGTACAGAAATTCCCCACCAGAACCACCAACTTTTATGGTCAGGAGACAGCAAAATTCCCATGACAAAATGGTAGAAGATAATGCACAAGAGTAGTTGTAAACTTAGCTGGCTGCAATCCACTAACTACACGAACACAACTAGAAGTAGCAGTGGAGCGTTCCTAACAAACCTCAATGCCTCACTACCGCCGGAGAACAAACTAACCTCAAAGATGAAATGAGGAATCCTGACTTGCCTCAGAGAAGCCCCAAAGGAAAGTCAAAAGCCCCCAACATATAACGATGGTGATGTAAATAAAAACAACACACAGATGGTAGATATAGAATTAAGCAAAGTGAGGCCCTGCTGGCTAGATACAAAAGTATAGGATAGATTACTGGTTGCTTTCAGTAAAAACCCTGAAAAAATGCCAACAACTGATAATCAAAAAATTCCCTTATAGACCACACGATCTTCCACCCACTATATCAGGAACTCTTGTGTAAATACATTTAAATAGAAAATGCAAATATAATAGAAAAGATCATAACTACAAAATACATGAGATACAAAAATGCAAAAACTCCTGAACAAACAGGGAGTGATAACTCCCTTTCTTGCTGGGAATAAATCGCCCTCTAAAAATAGTGCAGGAGGAGCACTTATTCACTTGCAAGAAACAAAAGGGAATATTCTCAAACATTGATTTAGAACAAGACAAAGATTAAGCAAAAACATCCTTCAGTGCAAATTCAGCCTTTAACCAAGCCCAGACTAAAGGCCCTGTCACACACAGAGATAAATCTGCGGCAGATCTGTGGTTGCAGTGAAATTGTGGACAATCAGTGCCAGGTTTGTGGCTGTGTACAAATGGAACAATATGTCCATGATTTCATTGCAACCACAGATCTGCCAAAGATTTATCTCTGTGTGTGACAGGGCCTTAAGAGCAAAATACATATCAGACATAGCTGCAGACTCAGAATTACAAAGACAAAACCAATGCAAAGGAATGAAAAAACCCGCTGTAGAAATCATTCCTGAAGAATCCAAAAAGGAGCAGAAAAAAGCAAAAACAGAACCTACAGGGAAAGGTAAGAAACCTAAAGGCTGGAGGACAAACTTCAGGACATCGTCATATGGAGCAGAAACAATTATCACTGGCAAAGGATAGACAAAAACTGCCTTCCAAAATCCCTCCAGGCTGGACTCCATAGGCTCCCTGAAGCAGCAATCATCTCCTACACCTGTTTGAGCGACAGATGCAGAATCAGACTCACTACCAACACTAGCCACCAGAAGGAGTCCAGAAACACTCTTGGGAACAGCACCATCTCTGATGATATTCGCAACAACCAACAGTACAGAAATTCCCCACCAGAACAACCAGCAGTACAGAAATTCCCCACCAAAACCAACAGCAGTACAGAAATTCCTCACCAGAACCACCAGCAATACAGAAATTCCCCACCAGAACCACCAGCAGTACAGAAATTCATGACCAGAACTACCAGCAGTATAGAAATTCATAACCAGAACCACTAGCAGTACAGAAATACATCCATATAACCTCATTAGTACAAAAACACCACATTAAAACCCTCATCAGTACAGGAATACATCACTAGAACCACCAGCAGTACAGAAATAGATTACCAGAACCACGAGCAGTACATGTTATATCAATTGTAAATGTCAGGTCAGACACATATACATTTGTATTGCATGAACCTGCAACTTTCAGCACATCCTTAACAATGGTAAAGAAATACTGGGAGTTGTTATCAGTCATCATCAGTCTGCTGACTGTACAGGAACCTTAGTACTGATGAGAATTATTCAATATCACAAATAATCATTTGCATCCAGGCACCTTACAGATGACGTTGTCTTTGATCTGAGTCATCTCTCTGTTTTCTTCATCTTGTCTGGACACCATGATGACTTCTCACATCCACAGCTTGTCTCTGCAGACTTCCATCTTCTCTGGTCTTCTGCAGCACATCCCGACCTACAGTGCCCTTAAAAATAGCAGAATGATGATAATATTCCTATATAAAAATATCTGCCCTATTCTGTGCCCTGGAATAAATAATGGCCCCTCTCTGTCTTCTCACAAAATATGACACACACTGAACTCTAAATGGTACAAGCCCTCCAGAGTTCCATCTCCTTTCCATACTAAGCCCTCTCTTCACACTGTCCTATATGCTGTGTCCCCAATATACTGCCCAGTCTTTACACTGTCCTCCCTCATCACACATCGCCTCCTCGCTATGGCCTCACACTATCCCCCACCTCCCCCCATGCTTCCCCCTCTCCATACCCCCCAATACCCAGTCTTTATTTTGTGACCTCTCACATTTTTATCATCCCATAATGTCTCCTCACTACCTCCACACTCATCCCCCCTTACTCTACATACTGTGTCAGCATACATTCCTTCCTCACTCCCTATTCTGCCCGCTTGCTCCCATATCATGCACTCAAAATTCCCCCTTACTCATATATAGTCTTGAAATTCCCCATACTGTGTCCTCAAAAAATGTTTTCCCCACTTGCTCCCCATACTGTGTTCATATGCACTTCTCCCCTCACTCCCCATACTATGTTTGTATACATTCCCCCTTCACCCTCTCTCCCCATACTGTAGTCACATATACATTCCTCCCCTCCGCCATACTGTGGTCACATATACATTCCTCCCCTCCGCCATACTGTGGTCACATATACATTCCTCCCCTCCGCCATACTGTGGTCACATATACATTCCTCCCCTCCGCCATACTGTGGTCACACATACATTCCTCCCTTTCACCATACTGTAGTCCCCTATACATTCCTCCCCTCCCCCCATAATGTGCTCACATATGCATTCCTTCTCTCCCCCATACTGTAGTCCCATATACATTCCTCTCCTCCCCGATACATTCCTCCCATTCCCCCACACTGGGATCACATGTACATTCCTCCCTTTCACCATACTGTAGTCCCACATACATTCCTCCCATACTATGGTCACATATACATTCCTCCCCTCCCCAATACTGTCGTCGCATATACATTCCTCTCCTCCCCCGTACTATGGCTACATATACATTCCTCCCTCCCCCCATACTGTGGCTGCATATACATTCCTCCCATACTATGGTCACATATACATTCCTCCCCTCCCCAATACTGTCGTCGCATATACATTCCTCTCCTCCCCCGTACTGTGGCTACATATACATTCCTCCCTTCCCCCCATACTGTGGCTGCATATACATTCCTCCTCTTCCCCATACTGTGACTGCATATACATCCTCCCCATACTGTAGTCCCATATACATTCCTCCCCGCCCCCATACTGTAGTCCCAAATACATTCCTCTCCTCCCCCGTACTGTGGCCATATTTACATTCCTCCCTCCCCCCCATACTGTGACTGCATATACATCCCCCCATACTGTAGTCCCATATACATTCCTCCTCGCCCCCATACTGTAGTCCCAAATACATTCCTCTCCTCCCCCGTACTGTGGCCATATATACATTCCTCCCTCCCCCCCATACTGTGGCCATATATACATTCCTCCCTTTCCCCCATACTGTGGCCATATATACATTCCTCCCTCCCCCCCATACTGTGGCTGCATATACATTCCTTCCCTCCCCATACTGTGGCTGCATATACATTCCTCCTCTTCCCCATACTGTGGCTGCATATACATTCCTTCCCTCCCCATACTGTGGCTGCATATACATTCCTCCTCTTCCCCATACTGTGGCTGCATATACATTCCTCCCCTCCCCATACTGTGACTGCATATACATTCCTCCCCTCTCCATACTGTGACTGCATATACATTCCTCCCCATACTGTAGTCACATATACATTCCTCCCCTCCGCCATACTGTGGTCACACATACATTCCTCCCTTTCACCATACTGTAGTCCCCTATACATTCCTCCCCTCCCCCATACTGTAGTCCCATATACATTCCTCCCCTAATACTGTGGGCACATATACATTCCTCCCTTACCCCACACTGTAGTCCCATGTACATTCCTCCCCTCCCCCTTACTGTGGCCACATATACATTCCTCCCGTTCCTCCATACTGGGATCATATATACATTCCTCCCCCTGTACTGTAGCCACATATACATTCCTCCCCTCCACATACTGTGGCTGAATATATATTTCTGCCCCATACTGTAGCTGCATATACATTCCTACCCCCCATACTGTAGCTGCATATACATTCCTACCCCCCATACTGTAGCTGCATATACATTCCTACCCCCCATACTGTGGCTGCATATACATTCCTGCCCCCCCATACTGTGGTCACATATACATTCCTCCCTTTCATCGTACTATAGTCCCATATACATTCCTTTCCCTCTCCCCATACTGTGGCCACATGTCCATTCCTCCCCCATAATGGGATCAGCGGTGCCGACGAGTGACATCAGCAGTGTGATCAGCTGATCTGATGTCGCACTGACCCGGAAGTGCCGGGGGTCACAGGGTTCAATTGTACTCGCAACTGACAGACAGAAATACAACTGATCTCAGGAAGCCGGCGCTGCACTCTCTCTCTGAGTCTCTGCAGTCAGCTTCACCCTCAGAGAATAGCGGCTCCCACTGTGGAGGGCGGCAGGACACAACCGCCGAGGAGACTCTCAGAGCCCCGCATCAGGTGGCCCGACAGCTGCCCCCCCCCTCCCCTCCAGATACACCTCTGCAGATTTGTATAGGTCAGTGGTGTAATAATCTGCAGGATATATCGCTGTGTGTCTGTTAGGAGGTGGAAGAGCAATGTTCTGCAGAGAGGTCAGAGGTGTAATAATCTGCAGGATATATCACTATGTACCTGTCAGGAGGTGGAGGAGCGATGCTCTGCAGAGAGGTCAGAGGTGTAATAATCTGCAGGATATATCACTATGTACTTGTCAGGTGGTGGAGGAGTGATGCTCTGCAAAGAGGTCAGCAATGTAATAAGCTGCAGGATATATCACTATCAGGAGGAGGAGTGATGCTCTGCAGAGAGGCCAGTGATGTAATACTCTGCAGGATATATCACTATCAGGCTGTGGAGGAGCAATGTTCTGCAGAGAGGTCAGAGGTGTAATAATCTGCAGGATATATCACTATGTACCTGTCAGGAGGTGGAGGAGCGATGCTCTGCAGAGAGGTCAGAGGTGTAATAATCTGCAGGATATATCACTATGTACCTGTCAGGTGGTGGAGGAGTGATGCTCTGCAAAGAGGTCAGCGGTGTAATAAGCTGCAGGATATATCACTATCAGGAGGAGGAGTGATGCTCTGCAGAGAGGCCAGTGATGTAATACTCTGCAGGATATATCACTATCAGGCTGTGGAGGAGCAATGTTCTGCAGAGAGGTCAGAGGTGTAATAATCTGCAGGATATATCACTATGTACCTGTCAGGAGGTGGAGGAGCGATGCTCTGCAGAGAGGTCAGAGGTGTAATAATCTGCAGGATATATCACTATGTACCTGTCAGGAGGTGGAGGAGTGATGCTCTGCAGAGAGGCCAGTGATGTAATACTCTGCAGGATATATCACTATCAGGCTGTGGAGGAGCGATGCTCTGCAGAGAGGTCAGTGGTGTAATAATCTGCAGGATATATCACTATATCTGTCAGGAGGTGGAGGAGCGATGCTCTGCAGATCTGTAGAGGTCAGTGGTATATTAATCTGCAGGATATCACTATCAGGAGTTAGAGAAGCGATGCTCTGCAGAGAGGTCAGTGGTGTAATATTTTACAGCATATGTCACTATCAGGAGGTGGAGGAGCGATGCTCTGCAGAGAGGTCAGTGGTGTAATAACCTGCAGGATATATCACTGTGTGACAGGAGGTGGAGGAGCGATGCTCTGCACAGAAGTCAGTGGTGTAATAATCTGCAGACTATATCACTATCAGGCTGTGGAGGAGTGATGTTCTGCAGAGAGGTCAGTGGTGTAATATTCTGCAGGCTATATCACTATCAGGCTGTGGAGGAGCGATGCTCTGCAGAGAGGTCAGTCAGTGGTGTAATAATCTGCAGGATATATCACTATCAGGCTGTGGAGGAGCGATGCTCTGCAGAGAGGTCAGTGGTGTAATAATCTGCAGGATATATCACTATCAGGCTGTGGAGGAGCGATGCTCTGCAGAGAGGTCAGTGGTGTAATAATCTGCAGGATATATCACTATCAGGCATTGGAGGAGCGATGCTCTGCAGAGAGGTCAGTGGTGTAATAACCTGCAGGATATATCAGTGTGTCAGGAGGTGGAGGAGCGATGCTCTGCAGAGAGGTCAGTCAGTGGTGTAATAATCTGCAGGATATATCACTATCAGGCTGTGGAGGAGTGATGTTCTGCAGAGAGGTCAGTGGTGTAATAATCTGCAGGATATATCACTATCAGGCTGTGGAGGAGTGATGCTCTGCAGAGAGGTCAGTGGTGTAATAATCTGCAGGATATATCACTATCAGGCATTGGAGGAGCGATGCTCTGCAGAGAGGTCAGTGGTGTAATAATCTGCAGGATATATCACTATCAGGCTGTGGAGGAGTGATGTTCTGCAGAGAGGTCAGTGGTGTAATAATCTGCAGGATATATCACTATCAGGCTGTGGAGGAGTGATGCTCTGCAGAGAGGTCAGTGGTGTAATAATCTGCAGGCTATATCACTATCAGGCTGTGGAGGAGCGATGCTCTGCAGAGAGGTCAGTCAGTGGTGTAATAATCTGCAGGCTATATCACTATCAGGCTGTGGAGGAGCGATGCTCTGCAGAGAGGTCAGTCAGTGGTGTAATAATCTGCAGGATATATCACTATCAGGCTGTGGAGGAGCGATGCTCTGCAGAGAGGTCAGTGGTGTAATAATCTGCAGGATATATCACTATCAGGCTGTGGAGGAGCGATGCTCTGCAGAGAGGTCAGTGGTGTAATAATCTGCAGGATATATCACTATGTACCTGTCAGGAGGTGGAGGAGTGATGCTCTGCAGAGAGGCCAGTGATGTAATACTCTGCAGGATATATCACTATCAGGCTGTGGAGGAGTGATGCTCTGCAGAGAGGTCAGTGGTGTAATAATCTGCAGGATATATCACTATATCTGTCAGGAGGTGGAGGAGCGATGCTCTGCAGATCTGTAGAGGTCAGTGGTATATTAATCTGCAGGATATCACTATCAGGAGTTAGAGAAGCGATGCTCTGCAGAGAGGTCAGTGGTGTAATATTTTACAGCATATGTCACTATCAGGAGGTGGAGGAGCGATGCTCTGCAGAGAGGTCAGTGGTGTAATAACCTGCAGGATATATCACTGTGTGACAGGAGGTGGAGGAGCGATGCTCTGCACAGAAGTCAGTGGTGTAATAATCTGCAGACTATATCACTATCAGGCTGTGGAGGAGTGATGTTCTGCAGAGAGGTCAGTGGTGTAATATTCTGCAGGCTATATCACTATCAGGCTGTGGAGGAGCGATGCTCTGCAGAGAAGTCAGTCAGTGGTGTAATAATCTGCAGGATATATCACTATCAGGCTGTGGAGGAGCGATGCTCTGCAGAGAGGTCAGTGGTGTAATAATCTGCAGGATATATCACTATCAGGCATTGGAGGAGCGATGCTCTGCAGAGAGGTCAGTGGTGTAATAACCTGCAGGATATATCAGTGTGTCAGGAGGTGGAGGAGCGATGCTCTGCAGAGAGGTCAGTCAGTGGTGTAATAATCTGCAGGATATATCACTATCAGGCTGTGGAGGAGTGATGTTCTGCAGAGAGGTCAGTGGTGTAATAATCTGCAGGATATATCACTATCAGGCTGTGGAGGAGTGATGCTCTGCAGAGAGGTCAGTGGTGTAATAATCTGCAGGATATATCACTATCAGGCATTGGAGGAGCGATGCTCTGCAGAGAGGTCAGTGGTGTAATAATCTGCAGGATATATCACTATCAGGAGGTGGAGGAGCGATGCTCTGCAGAGAGGTCAGTGGTGTAATAATCTGCAGGATATATCACTATCAGGCTGTGGAGGAGTGATGTTCTGCAGAGAGGTCAGTGGTGTAATAATCTGCAGGATATATCACTATCAGGCTGTGGAGGAGTGATGCTCTGCAGAGAGGTCAGTGGTGTAATAATCTGCAGGCTATATCACTATCAGGCTGTGGAGGAGCGATGCTCTGCAGAGAGGTCAGTCAGTGGTGTAATAATCTGCAGGCTATATCACTATCAGGCTGTGGAGGAGCGATGCTCTGCAGAGAGGTCAGTCAGTGGTGTAATAATCTGCAGGATATATCACTATCAGGCTGTGGAGGAGCGATGCTCTGCAGAGAGGTCAGTGGTGTAATAATCTGCAGGATATATCACTATCAGGCTGTGGAGGAGCGATGCTCTGCAGAGAGGTCAGTGGTGTAATAATCTGCAGGATATATCACTATCAGGCATTGGAGGAGCGATGCTCTGCAGAGAGGTCAGTGGTGTAATAACCTGCAGGATATATCAGTGTGTCAGGAGGTGGAGGAGCAATGCTCTGCAGAGAGGTCAGTCAGTGGTGTAATAATCTGCAGGATATATCACTATCAGGCTGTGGAGGAGTGATGTTCTGCAGAGAGGTCAGTGGTGTAATAATCTGCAGGATATATCACTATCAGGCTGTGGAGGAGCGATGCTCTGCAGAGAGGTCAGTAGTGTAATAATCTGCAGGATATATCACTATCAGGCTGTGGAGGAGTGATGCTCTGCAGAGAGGTCAGTGGTGTAATAATCTGCAGGATATATCACTATCAGGCATTGGAGGAGCGATGCTCTGCAGAGAGGTCAGTGGTGTAATAATCTGCAGGATATATCACTATCAGGCTGTGGAGGAGTGATGCTCTGCAGAGAGGTCAGTGGTGTAATAATCTGCAGGATATATCACTATCAGGCTGTGGAGGAGTGATGTTCTGCAGAGAGGTCAGTGGTGTAATAATCTGCAGGATATATCACTATCAGGCTGTGGAGGAGTGATGTTCTGCAGAGAGGTCAGTGGTGTAATAATCTGCAGGATATATCACTATCAGGCATTGGAGGAGCGATGCTCTGCAGATCTGTAGAGGTCAGTGGTGTATTAATCTGCAGGTTATATCACTATCAGGAGGTGGAGGAGTGATGCTCTGCAGAGAGGTCAGTGGTGTAATAATCTGCAGGTTATATCACTATCAGGCGATGGAGGAGCGATGCTCTGCAGAGAGGTCAGTGGTGTAATAATCTGCAGGTTATATCACTATCAGGAGGTGGAGGAGTGATGCTCTGCAGAGAGGTCAGTGGTGTAATAATCTGCAGGATATATCACTATCAGGCTGTGGAGGAGTGATGCTCTGCAGAGAGGTCAGTGGTGTAATAATCTGCAGGATATATCACTATCAGGCTGTGGAGGAGTGATGCTCTGCAGAGAGGTCAGTGGTGTAATAATCTGCAGGATATCACTATCAGGCTGTGGAGGAGCGATGCTCTGCAGATCTGTAGAGGTCAGTGGTGTATTAATCTGCAGGATATCACTATCAGGCTGTGGAGGAGCGATGCTCTGCAGAGAGGTCAGGGGTGTAATAATCTGCAGGATATATCACTATCAGGCGTTGGAGGAGCGATGCTCTGCAGAGAGGTCAGTGGTGTAATAATCTGCAGGATATATCACTATCAGGCTGTGGAGGAGTGATGCTCTGCAGAGAGGTCAGTGGTGTAATAATCTCCAGGATATAGCATTATGAATCTGTCAGGATATAGAGGAGCGATGCTCTGCAGAGAGGTCAGTGGTGTAATAATCTGCAGGATATATCACTATGAATAGGTCAGGATATAGAGGAGCGATGCTCTGCAGAGAGGTCAGTGGTGTAATAATCTGCAGGTTATATCACTATCAGGCGTTGGAGGAGCGATGCTCTGCAGAGAGGTCAGTGGTGTAATAATCTGCAGGTTATATCACTATCAGGCGTTGGAGGAGCGATGCTCTGCAGGTCTCGGGGTAGTGCCCGCTCTGCGCCCCCTGGCGTCCCTCTGCGCCCGCTCCTCCGCCATGTTCCGCGGCCGGCAACCGTCAGGAGCCGCCCCATTACTGGAGCGCAATGATGTGTGGGGAGAGCGGCGCAGACTTCAGCCTCGCTCTGTCCCTCGCGGAGGAGGAATCTGACAGCAAAGGGTCAAAATCCTGAACTGTCCCTGATAAAGGCTGCAGATGAAAGACTGTGGGGGGATCCGACACCGAGAGGGGAGCCAGGGACCCTGAGAACGGCGGAGATCAGAGGAGCCCCGGGCGCCCTCCGCCTGACACCGGCCACCACTGTGAGAACCAGGCCTGGAGCCGGGAACACAAGAGCTGACAATCCGGGAGCACTGAGAGCGGCAGCAGATATGGCGCCTCCTCTGCACGTGTGGCGCTGCCAGGTACTGCGGCTCTGCTCCATTCTCCCTCGTCTCCAGTGCCGCCATATTGAGAGTGGAGCCTCCTCCTGACACCGCTGCACCCGGCCATGTGCCCCTGATTTACACGGTGCCACCCAGGGATCTGCGGCAGCGGTGCCACCCAGGGATCTGCGGCAGCGGTGCCACCCAGGGATCTGCGGCAGCGGTGCCACCCAGGGATCTGCGGCAGCGGTGCCACCCAAGGATCTGCGGCAGCGGTGCCACCCAGGGATCTGCGGCAGCGGTGCCACCCAGGGATCTGCGGCAGCGGTGCCACCCAGGGATCTGCGGCAGTGGTGCCACCCAGGGATCTGCGGCAGCGGTGCCACCCAGGGATCTGCGGCAGTGGTGCCACCCAGGGATCTGCGGCAGCGGTGGCATTGATGCTTTGCAGGTGACACTTGTATTACCGCTGCTGTCTGCTCCTTACATGACACAAGCAGAACGGATTATCACCGCCGCAATCCTCAGCGTAAACAATGGCGCCGCTGTACGTGGGCTACAGAGACAGGCGGCAACAAGAAGAAGCCGGGACCCCAGCCTGGCAGAGGAAACATCTCCGAGGACAGAGGCCGGACCCCGGTGTGCTTACACTGGAGGGCACAGACTGAAAGGGGCCCCTGTGCAAGAACAATATATGGGCCCTGTGCAAGAACAATATATGGGCCCTGTGCAAGAACAATATATGGCCCCTGTGCAAGAACAATATATGGCCCCTGTGCAAGAACAATATATGGCCCCTGTGCAAGAACAATATATGGCCCCTGTGCAAGAACAATATATGGCCCCTGTGCAAGAACAATATATGGCCCCTGTGCAAGAACAATATATGGCCCTGTGCAAGAACAATATATGGGCCCTGTGCAAGAACAATATATGGGCCCCTGTGCAAGAACAATATATGGGCCCCTGTGCAAGAACAATATATGGGCCCCTGTGCAAGAACAATATATGGCCCCTGTGCAAGAACAATATATGGCCCCTGTGCAAGAATAATATATGGCCCCTGTGTAAGAACAATATATGGCCCCTGTGCAAGAACAATATATGGGCCCCTGTGCAAGAACAATATATGGGCCCCTGTGCAAGAACAATATATGGGCCCCTGTGCAAGAACAATATATGGCCCCTGTGCAAGAACAATATATGGCCACTGTGCAAGAGCAATATATGGCCCCTGTGCAAGAACAGTATATGGGCCCCTGTGCAAGAACAATATATGGGCCCCTGTGCAAGAACAGTATATGGGCCCCTGTGCAAGAACAATATATGGCCCCTGTGCAAGAACAATATATGGCCACTGTGCAAGAGCAATATATGGCCCCTGTGCAAGAACAATATATGGGCCCCTGTGCAAGAACAATATATGGCCCCTGTGCAAGAACAATATATGGCCACTGTGCAAGAGCAATATATGGCCCCTGTGCAAGAACAGTATATGGGCCCCTGTGCAAGAACAATATATGGCCCCTGTGCAAGAACAATATATGGCCCCTGTGCAAGAACAATATATGGGCCCTGTGCAAGAATAATATATGGGCCCCTGTGCAAGAACAATATATGGCCCCTGTGCAAGAACAATATATGGCCCCTGTGCAAGAACAGTATATGGGCCCCTGTGCAAGAACAATATATGTCCCCTGTGCAAGAACAATATATGTCCCCTGTGCAAGAACAATATATGGCCCCTGTGCAAGAACAATATATGGCCCCTGTGCAAGAACAATATATGGCCCCTGTGCAAGAATAATATATGGCCCCTGTGCAAGAGCAATATATGGGCCCTGTGCAAGAACAATATATGGGCCCTGTGCAAGAATAATATATGGGCCCTGTGCAAGAACAATATATGGCCCCTGTGCAAGAACAATATATGGGCCCTGTGCAAGAACAATATATGGCTCCTGTGCAAGAACAATATATGGGCCCTGTGCAAGAACAATATATGGGCCCTGTGCAAGAACAATATATGGACCCTGTGCAAGAACAATATATGGACCCTGTGCAAGAACAATATATGGGCCCTGTGCAAGAACAATATATGGGCCCTGTGCAAGAACAATATATGGACCCTGTGCAAGAACAATATATGGGCCCTGTGCAAGAACAATATATGGGCCCTGTGCAAGAACAATATATGGGCCCTGTGCAAGAATAATATATGGGCCCTGTGCAAGAACAATATATGGCCCCTGTGCAAGAACAATATATGGGCCCTGTGCAAGAACAATATATGGCTCCTGTGCAAGAACAATATATGGGCCCTGTGCAAGAACAATATATGGCTCCTGTGCAAGAACAATATATGGGCTCCTGTGCAGGAACAATATATGGGCCCTGTGCAAGAACAATATATGGGCCCTGTGCAAGAACAATATATGGCTCCTGTGCAAGAACAATATACGGGCCCCTGTGCAAGAACAATATATGACCCCTGTGCAAGAACAATATATGGCCCCTGTGCAAGAGCAATATATGGGCCCCTGTGCAAGAACAATATATGGGCCCTGTGCAGGAACAATATATGGGCCCTGTGCAAGAACAATATATGGGCTCCTGTGCAAGAACAATATATGGGCCCCTGTGCAAGAACAATATATGGGCCCCTGTGCAAGAACAATATATGGCCCCTGTGCAAGAACAATATATGGCTCCTGTGCAAGAACAATATATGTGCCCTGTGCAAGAACAATATATGGCCCCTGTGCAAGAACAATATATGGGCCCTGTGCAAGAACAATATATGTGCCCTGTGCAAGAACAATATAGGGCCCCTGTGCAAGAACAATATATGGGCCCTGTGCAAGAACAATATATGGCCCCTGTGCAAGAACAATATATGGCCCCTGTGCAAGAACAATATATGGGCCCCTGTGCAAGAACAATATATGGCCCCTGTGCAAGAACAATATATGGCTCCTGTGCAAGAACAATATATGGGCCCTGTGCAAGAACAATATATGTCCCCTGTGCAAGAACAATATATGTCCCCTGTGCAAGAACAATATATGTCCCCTGTGCAAGAACAATATATGTCCCCTGTGCAAGAACAATATATGTCCCCTGTGCAAGAACAATATATGGCCCCTGTGCAAGAACAGTATATGGCCCCTGTGCAAGAACAATATATGGCCCCTGTGCAAGAACAATATATGGCCCCTGTGCAAGAACAATATATGGCCCCTGTGCAAGAACAATATATGGCCCCTGTGCAAGAACAATATATGGCCCCTGTGCAAGAACAATATATGGCCCCTGTGCAAGAACAATATATGGCCCCTGTGCAAGAACAATATATGACCCCTGTGTAAGAACAATATATGGCCCCTGTGCAAGAACAATATATGGCCCCTGTGCAAGAACAATATATGGCCCCTGTGCAAGAACAATATATGGCCCCTGTGCAAGAACAATATATGGGCCCCTGTGCAAGAACAATATATGGGCCCTGTGCAAGAGCAATATATGGCCCCTGTGCAAGAACAATATATGGGCCCTGTGCAAGAATAATATATGGCCCCTGTGCAAGAGCAATATATGGGGCCCTGTGCAAGAGCAATATATGGCCCCTGTGCAAGAACAACATATGGGCCCTGTGCAAGAACAGTATATGGGCCCTGTGCAAGAATAATATATTGCCCCTGTGCAAGAGCAATATATGGCCCCTGTGCAAGAACAATATATGGGCCCCTGTGCAAGAACAATATATGGGCCCTGTGCAAGAACAGTATATGAGCCCTGTGCAAGAATAATATATGGCCCCTGTGCAAGAGCAATATATGGGCCCCTGTGCAAGAGCAATATATGGGGCCCTGTGCAAGAACAATATATGGGCCCCTGTGCAAGAACAATATATGGGCCCTGTGCAAGAACAATATATGGCCCCTGTGCAAGAACAATATATGGGCCCTGTGCAAGAACAATATATGGCCCCTGTGCAAGAACAATATATGGGCCCTGTGCAAGAACAATATATGGGCCCTGTGCAAGAACAATATATGGCCCCTGTGCAAGAACAATATATGGGCCCTGTGCAAGAACAATATATGGCCCCTGTGCAAGAGCAATATATGGCCCTGTGCAAGAACAATATATGGGCCCTGTGCAAGAACAATATATGGGCCCTGTGCAAGAACAATATATGGACCCTGTGCAAGAACAATATATGGCCCCTGTGTAAGAACAATATATGGCCCTGTGCAAGAGCAATATATGGCCCTGTGCAAGAACAATATATGGGCCCTGTGCAAGAACAATATATGGGCCCTGTGCAAGAACAATATATGGACCCTGTGCAAGAACAATATATGGACCCTGTGCAAGAACAATATATGACCCCTGTGCAAGAACAATATATGACCCCTGTGCAAGAACAATATATGGCCCTGTGCAAGAACAATATATGGCCCCTGTGCAAGAACAATATATGGCCCCTGTGCAAGAACAATATATGGCCCCTGTGTAAGAACAATATATGGCCCCTGTGCAAGAGCAATATATGGCCCTGTGCAAGAACAATATATGGGCCCTGTGCAAGAACAATATATGGGCCCTGTGCAAGAACAATATATGGACCCTGTGCAAGAACAATATATGGACCCTGTGCAAGAACAATATATGACCCCTGTGCAAGAACAATATATGGCCCTGTGCAAGAACAATATATGGCCCCTGTGCAAGAACAATATATGGTCCCCTGTGCAAGAACAATATATGGCCCCTGTGCAAGAACAATATATGGCCCTGTGCAAGAACAATATATGGCCCCTGTGCAAGAACAATATATGGCCCCTGTGCAAGAACAATATATGGCCCCTGTGTAAGAACAGTATATGACCCCTGTGTAAGAACAATATATGGGCCCCTGTGCAAGAACAATATATGGCCCCTGTGTAAGAACAGTATATGGCCCCTGTGCAAGAACAATATATGACCCCTGTGCAAGAACAATATATGGCCCCTGTGTAAGAACAATATATGGCCCTGTGCAAGAGCAATATATGGCCCTGTGCAAGGACAATATATGGGCCCTGTGCAAGAACAATATATGGGCCCTGTGCAAGAACAATATATGGACCCTGTGCAAGAACAATATATGGACCCTGTGCAAGAACAATATATGACCCCTGTGCAAGAACAATATATGGCCCTGTGCAAGAACAATATATGGCCCCTGTGCAAGAACAATATATGGCCCTGTGCAAGAACAATATGTGGCCCCTGTGTAAGAACAATATATGGCCCCTGTGCAAGAGCAATATATGGCCCTGTGCAAGAACAATATATGGGCCCTGTGCAAGAACAATATATGGGCCCTGTGCAAGAACAATATATGGACCCTGTGCAAGAACAATATATGACCCCTGTGCAAGAACAATATATGGCCCTGTGCAAGAACAATATATGGCCCCTGTGCAAGAACAATATATGGCCCCTGTGCAAGAGCAATATATGGGCCCTGTGCAAGAACAATATATGGCCCCTGTGCAAGAACAATATATGGCCCCTGTGCAAGAACAATATATGGCCCCTGTGCAAGAACAATATATGGACCCCTGTGCAAGAACAATATATGGCCCCTGTGCAAGAACAATATATGGGCCCCTGTGCAAGAACAATATATGGCCCCTGTGCAAGAACAATATATGGACCCCTGTGTAAGAACAATATATGGGCCCCTGTGCAAGAACAATATATGGCCCCTGTGTAAGAACAGTATATGACCCCTGTGTAAGAACAATATATGGACCCCTGTGCAAGAATAATATATGGGCCCTGTGCAAGAACAATATATGGCCCCTGTGCAAGAACAATACAGTTAGGTCCAGAAATATTTGGACAGTGACACAAGTTTTGTTATTTTAGCTGTTTGCAAAAACATGTTCAGAAATACAATTCTATATATAATATGGGCTGAAAGTGCACACTCCCAGCTGCAATATGAGAGTTTTCACATCCAAATCGGAGAAAGGGTTTAGGAATCATAGCTCTGTAATGCATAGCCTCCTCTTTTTCAAGGGACCAAAAGTAATTGGACAAGGGACTCTAAGGACTGCAATTAACTCTGAAGGCGTCTCCCTCGTTAACCTGTAATCAATGAAGTAGTTAAAAGGTCTGGGGTTGATTACAGGTGTGTGGTTTTGCATTTGGAAGCTGTTGCTGTGACCAGACAACATGCGGTCTAAGGAACTCTCAATTGAGGTGAAGCAGAACATCCTGAGGCTGAAAAAAAAGAAAAAATCCATCAGAGAGATAGCAGACATGCTTGGAGTAGCAAAATCAACAGTCGGGTACATTCTGAGAAAAAAGGAATTGACTGGTGAGCTTGGGAACTCAAAAAGGCCTGGGCGTCCACGGATGACAACAGTGGTGGATGATCGCCGCATACTTTCTTTGGTGAAGAAGAACCCGTTCACAACATCAACTGAAGTCCAGAACACTCTCAGTGAAGTAGGTGTATCTGTCTCTAAGTCACCAGTAAAGAGAAGACTCCATGAAAGTAAATACAAAGGGTTCACATCTAGATGCAAACCATTCATCAATTCCAAAAATAGACAGGCCAGAGTTACATTTGCTGAAAAACACGTCATGAAGCCAGCTCAGTTCTGTAAAAGTATTCTATGGACAGATGAGACCAAGATCAACCTGTACCAGAATGATGGGAAGAAAAAAGTGTGGAGAAGAAAGGGAACGGCACATGATCCAAGGCACACCACACCCTCTGTAAAACATGGTGGAGGCAACGTGATGGCATGGGCATGCATGGCTTTCAATGGCACTGGGTCACTTGTGTTTATTGATGACATAACAGCAGACAAGAGTAGCCGGATGAATTCTGAAGTGTACCGGGATATACTTTCAGCCCAGATTCAGCCAAATGCCGCAAAGTTGATCGGACGGCGCTTCATAGTACAGATGGACAATGACCCCAAGCATACAGCCAAAGCTACCCAGGAGTTCATGAGTGCAAAAAAGTGGAACATTCTGCAATGGCCAAGTCAATCACCAGATCTTAACCCAATTGAGCATGCATTTCACTTGCTCAAATCCAGACTTAAGACGGAAAGACCCACAAACAAGCAAGACCTGAAGGCTGCGGCTGTAAAGGCCTGGCAAAGCATTAAGAAGAAGGAAACCCAGCGTTTGGTGATGTCCATGGGTTCCAGACTTAAGGCAGTGATTGCCTCCAAAGGATTCGCAACAAAATATTGAAAATAAAAATATTTTGTTTGGGTTTGGTTTATTTGTCCAATTACTTTTGACCTCCTAAAATGTGGAGTGTTTGTAAAGAAATGTGACAATTCCTACAATTTCTATCAGATATTTCTGTTCAAACCTTCAAATTAAACGTTACAATCTGCACTTGAATTCTGTTGTAGAGGTTTCATTTCACATCCAATGTGGTGGCATGCAGAGCCCAACTCACCAAAATTGTGTCACTGGCCAAAGATTTCTGGACCTAACTGTATGTGAGTTCCTACAAGACAGGTTACTTCATACACTCCAGTACTTTGGGTATGAAGAGGACAACAAGAAAAAGGATTAAAAATCAGCAGAAATCTGCAGCAAAAAACATAGTTATAGTTTATTCAAAATCATTAAAATAATACTGCAACAGGATGGGGAGATGCAGAGCCCGAAAGACAGAAGTGCAAAACATTGTTACCATTCTGCTTGTCTATCTAAGCATCTATCTATTATCTATCATCGTTCTCTCTCTCTTTATCACTTTCTCTCTCTCCTTTGTCCTCTAAACTGACACACTGAGTACATGGGTGAATAAATAAAAGGACCTTTTCCCCCTGTATTTGGGTTGGGGTGCTGGGCTGGGGTGCTGGGCCAGGGTGCTGGGCTGGGCTGGGCCGGGCTAGGCTGGGGTACTGGGCCGGGGTGCTGGGCCGGGGTGCTGGGCCGGGGTGCTGGGCTGGGCCGGGCTAGGCTGGGGTACTGGGCCGGGGTACTGGGCCGAGGTGCTGGGCCGGGATGCTGGGCCGGGGTGCTGGGCCGGGGTGCTGGACTGGGCCGGGGTGCTGGGCCGGGGTGCTGGGCCGGGGTGCTGGGCTGGGCCGGGCTAGGCTGGGGTGCTGGGCCGGGGTGCTGGGCCGGGGTGCTGGGCCGGGGTGCTGGGCCGGGGTGCTGGGCCGGGATGCTGGGCCGGGGTGCTGGGCCGGGGTGCTGGACTGGGCCGGGGTGCTGGGCCGGGGTGCTGGGCCGGGGTGCTGGGCTGGGCCGGGCTAGGCTGGGGTGCTGGGCCGGGGTGCAGGGCCGGGGTGCTGGGCTGGGCCGGGCTAGGCTGGGGTGCTGGGCCGGGGTGCAGGGCCGGGGTGCTGGGCTGGGCCGGGCTAGGCTGGGGTGCTGGGCCGGGGTGCTGCGCTGGGGTGCTGGGCCGTGGTGCTGGGCCGGGGTGCTGGGCCGGGGTGCAGGGCCGGGGTGCTGGGCTGGGCCGGGCTAGGCTGGGGTGCTGGGCCGGGGTGCTGCACTGGGGTGCTGGGCCGTGGTGCTGCTGTACTTTTGGAGAGCGCTCCATCCTTGTATTCTCCAGCTGCTCTTTCTGTATCCTCCGTCCTCGGTGGCTCTTGTGTATTTGTAGGTGGATGCGTTTTTATCGCTCTATCACTATTTACATGCTTTGGGTTTAATGATTCCTATATAAGTGTAGACATCTGCGTGTGCGGGCGGTCACCACCACTGTGATATTCTGACCTTTTCATCATATAAACACGAGAATGTCACTGGAAAACACGGAGATGCATGTCCAGGAGATCACATGTGCCATCAGCCAGTGTGCGCCATCAGCCAGTGTGCGCCATCAGCCAGTGTGCGCCATCAGCCAGTGTGTGCCATCAGCCAGTGTGTGCCATCAGCCAGTGTGTGCCATCAGCCAGTGTGCGCCATCAGCCAGTGTGCGCCATCAGCCAGTGTGCGCCATCAGCCAGTGTGCGCCATCAGCCAGTGTGCGCCATCAGCCAGTGTGCGCCACGAGCCAGTGTGCGCCATCAGCCAGTGTGTGCCATCTCATCTCTCATGCTCACTAGCAGTAGTGCGCACGCTCTCGCCCGTCACTAGCAGTAGTGCGCACGCTCTCGCCCATCACTAGCAGTAGTGCGCACGCTCTCGCCCATCACTAGCAGTAGTGCGCACGCTCTCGTCCCTCACTAGCAGTAGTGCGCACGCTCTCGCCCATCACTAGCAGTAGTGAGCACGCTCTCGCCCATCACTAGCAGTAGTGCGCACGCTCTCGCCCATCACTAGCAGTAGTGAGCACGCTCTCGCCCATCACTAGCAGTAGTGCGCACGCTCTCGCCCATCACTAGCAGTAGTGCGCACGCTCTCGCCCGTCACTAGCAGTAGTGAGCACGCTCTCGCCCGTCACTAGCAGTAGTGAGCACGTTCTCGCCCGTCACTAGCAGTAGTGAGCACGTTCTCGCCTATCACTAGCAGTAGTGAGCACGCTCTTGCCCATCACTAGCAGTAGTGAGCATGCTCTTGCCCATCACTAGCAGTAGTGAGCACGCTCTCGCCCATCACTAGCAGTAGTGAGCACGCTCTCGCCCATCACTAGCAGTAGTGCGCACGCTCTCGCCCGTCACTAGCAGTAGTGAGCATGCTCTCGCCCGTCACTAGCAGTAGTGCGCACGCTCTCACCCATCACTAGCAGTAGTGAGCACGCTCTCGCCAATCACTAGCAGTAGTGCGCACGCTCTCGCCCATCACTAGCAGTAGTGAGCACGCTCTCGCCCGTCACTAGCAGTAGTGAGCACGCTCTCACCCATCACTAGCAGTAGTGAGCACGCTCTCGCCCGTCACTAGCAGTAGTGAGCACGCTCTCGCCCATCACTAGCAGTAGTGAGCACGCTGTTGTCTGTCACTAGCAGTAGTGAGCACGCTCTCGCCCATCACTAGCAGTAGTGAGCACGCTCTCGCCCATCACTAGCAGTAGTGAGCACGTTCTCGCCCGTCACTAGCAGTAGTGAGCACGTTCTCGCCTATCACTAGCAGTAGTGAGCACGCTCTTGCCCATCACTAGCAGTAGTGAGCATGCTCTTGCCCATCACTAGCAGTAGTGAGCACGCTCTCGCCCATCACTAGCAGTAGTGAGCACGCTCTCGCCCATCACTAGCAGTAGTGCGCACGCTCTCGCCCGTCACTAGCAGTAGTGAGCATGCTCTCGCCCGTCACTAGCAGTAGTGCGCACGCTCTCACCCATCACTAGCAGTAGTGAGCACGCTCTCGCCAATCACTAGCAGTAGTGCGCACGCTCTCGCCCATCACTAGCAGTAGTGAGCACGCTCTCGCCCGTCACTAGCAGTAGTGAGCACGCTCTCACCCATCACTAGCAGTAGTGAGCACGCTCTCGCCCGTCACTAGCAGTAGTGAGCACGCTCTCGCCCATCACTAGCAGTAGTGAGCACGCTGTTGTCTGTCACTAGCAGTAGTGAGCACGCTCTCGCCCATCACTAGCAGTAGTGAGCACGCTCTCGCCCATCACTAGCAGTAGTGAGCATGCTCTCACCCATCACTAGCAGTAGTGAGCACGCTCTCACCCATCACTAGCAGTAGTGCGCACGCTCTCGCCAATCACTAGCAGTAGTGAGCACGCTCTCGCCCATCACTAGCAGTAGTGAGCATGCTCTCACCCATCACTAGCAGTAGTGAGCACGCTCTCGCCCGTCACTAGCAGTAGTGAGCACGCTCTCGCCCATCACTAGCAGTAGTGAGCACGCTCTCGCCCATCACTAGCAGTAGTGAGCACGCTCTCGCCCATCACTAGCAGTAGTGAGCACGTTCTCGCCCGTCACTAGCAGTAGTGAGCACGCTCTCGCCCGTCACTAGCAGTAGTGAGCACGCTCTCGCCCATCACTAGCAGTAGTGAGCACGCTCTCGCCCATCACTAGCAGTAGTGAGCACGCTCTCGCCCATCACTAGCAGTAGTGAGCATGCTCTCACCCATCACTAGCAGTAGTGAGCACGCTCTCACCCATCACTAGCAGTAGTGCGCACGCTCTCGCCAATCACTAGCAGTAGTGAGCACGCTCTCGCCCATCACTAGCAGTAGTGAGCATGCTCTCACCCATCACTAGCAGTAGTGAGCACGCTCTCGCCCGTCACTAGCAGTAGTGAGCACGCTCTCGCCCATCACTAGCAGTAGTGAGCACGCTCTCGCCCATCACTAGCAGTAGTGAGCACGCTCTCGCCCATCACTAGCAGTAGTGAGCACGTTCTCGCCCGTCACTAGCAGTAGTGAGCACGCTCTCGCCCGTCACTAGCAGTAGTGAGCACGCTCTCGCCCATCACTAGCAGTAGTGAGCACGCTCTCGCCCATCACTAGCAGTAGTGAGCACGCTCTCGCCCATCACTAGCAGTAGTGAGCACGCTGTTGTCTGTCACTATTATCATCTATGTATCTGTGTCTTCCTATCTACTCTGTACAATCCTCTGTGAGCTGAACCGCCCTTGTCCTGATTGCTACATTGTATCACCGCTGGGAATGTATCAGAATGTTTAACAAATAATGATTTTTCTGGAATGGATACAATTGTGACAAGCCGTAAATTGTCGGAAATATTGACCTAAAACAGTATTTCTACCCCCTCAATGTGAACAGCTTGTGCCCGTTCACTGACAGCAAGCAAAGATCTTACATAAGAAGGATTGAAGCAGCGAATATTTACACAACTTTCTTTGTAATGACTTTGCTTTATTTACACAGTTAAAGGGCCAGCGTTTCTTACACATCCACGCCGGGTGCAGGTCCAGACACCGTGATCTCAGCTCCAGGAACCTGAAAATGGAAGATTTCTAACCAAAAATATCCTGTAATAACCGAGAAGTAAAAGTAATGAGGGGGCGAATGGGAGGAACTAATATGCTTTCTGAGAATACAGGGCGCTCCCCCTAGTGGTGGCTGCAGACAGGATCTTATCACGTATCTCTGTATACAGGGGCTCCCCCTAGTGGAGGCTGCAGACAGGATCTTATCATGTATCTCTGTATACAGGGAGCTCCCCCTAGTGGTGGCTGCAGACAGGATCTTATCACGTATCTCTGTATACAGGGAGCTCCCTCTAGTGGTGGCTGCAGACAGGATCTTATAATGTATCTCTGTATACAGGGGCTCCCCCTAGTGGTGGCTGCAGACAGGATCTTATCATGTATCTCTGTATACAGGGAGCTCCCCCTAGTGGTGGCTGCAGACAGGATCTTATCATGTATCTCTGTATACAGGGAGCTCCCCCTAGTGGTGGCTGCAGACAGGGTCTTATCATGTATCTCTGTATACAGGGAGCTCCCCCTAGTGGTGGCTGCAGACAGGGTCTTATCATGTATCTCTGTATACAGGGAGCTCCCCCTAGTGGTGGCTGCAGACAGGATCTTATCATGTATCTCTGTATACAGGGAGCTCCCCCTAGTGGTGACTGCAGACAGGATCTTATCATGTATCTCTGTATACAGGGAGCTCCCCCTAGTGGAGGCTGCAGACAGGATCTTATCATGTATCTCTGTATACAGGGAGCTCCCCCTAGTGGTGGCTGCAGACAGGGTCTTATCATGTATCTCTGTATACAGGGAGCTCCCCCTAGTGGTGACTGCAGACAGGATCTTATCATGTATCTCTGTATACAGGGAGCTCCCCCTAGTGGTGGCTGCAGACAGGATCTTATCATGTATCTCTGTATACAGGGAGCTCCTCCTAGTGGTGGCTGCAGACAGGATCTTATCATGTATCTCTGTATACAGAGAGCTCCCCCTAGTGGTGGCTGCAGACAGGATCTTATCATGTATCTCTGTATACAGGGAGCTCCCTCTAGTGGTGGCTGCAGACAGGATCTTATCATGTATCTCTGTATACAGGGAGCTCCCCCTAGTGGTGGCTGCAGACAGGATCTTATCATGTATCTCTGTATACAGGGAGCTCCCCCTAGTGGTGACTGCAGACAGGCTCTTATCACGTATCTCTGTATACAGGGAGATCCCCCTAGTGGTGGCTGCAGACAGGATCTTATCATGTATCTCTATATACAGGGAGCTCCCCCTAGTGGTGGCTGCAGACAGGATCTTATCATGTATCTCTGTATACAGGGAGCTCCCCCTAGTGGTGGCTGCAGACAGGATCTTATCATGTATCTCTGTATACAGGGAGCTCCCCCTAGTGGTGGCTGCAGGCAGGATCTTATCACCTATCTCTGTATACAGGGAGCTCCCCCTAGTGGTGGCTGCAGACAGGCTCTTATCATGTATCTCTGTATACAGGGAGATCCCCCTAGTGGTGGCTGCAGACAGGATCTTATCATGTATCTCTGTATACAGGGAGCTCCCCCTAGTGGTGGCTGCAGACAGGATCTTATCATGTATCTCTGTATACAGGGAGCTCCCCCTAGTGGTGGCTGCAGACAGGATCTTATCATGTATCTCTGTATACAGGGAGCTCCCTCTAGTGGTGGCTGCAGACAGGATCTTATCATGTATCTCTGTATAGAGGGAGCTCCCCCTAGTGGTGGCTGCAGACAGGATCTTATCATGTATCTCTGTATACAGGGAGCTCCCTCTAGTGGTGGCTGCAGGCAGGATCTTATCATGTATCTCTGTATACAGGGAGCTCCCCCTAGTGGTGGCTGCAGGCAGGATCTTATCACCTATCTCTGTATACAGGGAGCTCCACCTAGTGGTGGCTGCAGACAGGATCTTATCACCTATCTCTGTATACAGGGAGCTCCCCCTAGTGGTGGCTGCAGACAGGATCTTATCATGTATCTCTGTATACAGGGAGCTCCCCCTAGTGGTGGCTGCAGACAGGATCTTATCACCTATCTCTGTATACAGGGAGCTCCCCCTAGTGGTGGCTGGAGACAGGATCTTATCACCTATCTCTGTATACAGGGAGCTCCCCCTAGTGGTGGCTGCAGACAGGCTCTTATCACCTATCTCTGTATACAGGGAGCTCCCCCTAGTGGTGGCTGGAGACAGGATCTTATCACCTATCTCTGTATACAGGGAGCTCCTTCTAGTGGTGACTACAGACATAACATATCCTTTTGATATTTTGATAAATGTTGACACTTTGTATAATGGAAGTATGCCTTTTATGTTTCCTAATGAGAGAATTTTCCTTTTTTGTGGTCCTTAGCACCTTTTCCATGACTCTTGTTGCTGCTTTGCGTTCTCTGCTAATGACACTGATACATTGTGACGTTGTGTAATCCGGGATACTCCGCCACGGTGACCGGTGACCGGTGGTGACCTTGTGCGGACAGGATACAATGTTTCTGATGACCGTGTCCCCACAGAGGTGTTCTTTGAGTAGGAAGAGAAGTTGACATTTCGGGGGCTGAGTTTGTGGGATTTTGGGGGTAACATTCGTACATTTTCCGTCTCCCTGTGTGGCCTCCAAATGAAGTGTCGTCCCCGGCAGATCATTACGGCTCATTGGATCTCATTGTCATGGCCGCCCTTAGCCTCTCTGTCGGGGGCAGCACTGATTAGACGACCCCTGTGTCTGGGGACCCCCTGACATGAGCCTTGTGTCAGACTAAACACTACAATCACTGGGCACTGGAGAGAGGGGCACTGTCACCAGGACGCGGCGCTGATGAGGAGTCGGAGACGCACCAGGCATTAAGCACCTGCTTCGGACGCTTTGTGGGATTTTCTGGGTGTTGACAGACAAATTGACGGGATTGATGCCAGCGCTGGAGATGTGGGGGCTCCGACTGCTGCAAGTGATAGCGCTTTCATCTGCATTCGTCTCTGATGCCTCAAAAAGAAGGGTCACGTGACCTTAGGTGCCGCCGAACAAGTCCCATCCCCCACCAGAACCTGATAGCGGGGGCTCGAAACGCAGTCTATGTTGTCTTATGGGGGCTCAGATGCAGTGTATGTTGTGTTATGAGGCTCAGATGCAGTGTATGTTGTGTTATGGGGGCTCAGATGCAGTGTATGTTGTCTTATGGGGGCTCAGATGCAGTGTATGTTGTGTTATGAGGCTCAGATGCAGTGTATGTTGTGTTATGGGGGCTCAGATGCAGTGTATAATGTTACTAGAAGGTGGCCCGATTCTACGCATCGGGTATTCTAGAATTTACGTATTGTGTAGTTCATGTATGATTTTTGTTATATATATAGATGTTGTTGTGTGTAGTTACCAAGTGTTTGTGTAGGGCGCTGTACATGTTCTGAGTGTCGCGGGGGGTGAGAGCGGTGTTGTATGTGTGTTGCGTGTGTTGCGTTGTTTGTGGAGCGCTGTGTGTCTGTAGCGTTGTGTGTGTGTTGTGCGGTTTGTGTGGGTGTGGTGTGTTTTGGGGGGAGGTATGTTTTGAGCAATGTGTGTGTTGTGCAGTATGTGCGTATATTTGTGTGTGCAGCGTTGTCTGTGTGTGTGGGTGTCTGTGTAGGGCGTTGTTTGTGATTCCTAGTGTGTGTGTGTTGTGCAGTGCGCGTGTGTGTGTGTGTTGGGGGGAGGTGTGCACCTCCCATCGTGCTCCATCCCCCATGCTGCGCACCCCCCATCGTGCTGCATCCCTCATGCTGCGCACTCCCAAACGTGCTCCATCCGCTATGCTGCGCACTCCCAAACGTGCTCCATCCGCCATACTGCGCACTCCCCATCGTGCTGCATCCCCCATGCTGCGCACTCCCAAACGTGCTCCATCCGCTATGCTGCGCACTCCCCATCGTGCTCTATCCGCCATGCTGCACACTCCCAAACGTGCTCCATCCGCCATGCTGCGCACTCCCAAACGTGCTCCATCCGCCATGCTGCGCACCCCCTATCATGCTCCATCCGCCATGCTGCGCACTCCCAAACGTGCTCCATCCGCCATGCTGCGCACTCCCAAACGTGCTCCATCCGCCATGCTGCGCACTCCCAAACGTGCTCCATCCGCCATGCTGCGCACTCCCAAACGTGGTCCATCCGCCATGCTGCGCACTCCGAAACGTGCTCCATCCGCCATGCTGCGCACTCCCAAACGTGCTCCATCCGCCATACTGCGCACTCCCCATCGTGCACCATCCGGCATGCTGCGCACTCCCAAACGTGCTCCATCCGCCATGCTGCGCACTCCCAAACGTGCTCCATCCGCCATGCTGCGCACTTCCAAACGTGCTCCATCCGCCATGCTGCGCACTCCCAAACGTGCTCCATCCGCCATGCTGCGCGCTCCCAAACGTGGTCCATCCGCCATGCTGCGCACTCCCAAACGTGCTCCATCCGCCATGCTGCGCACTCCGAAACGTGCTCCATCCGCCATACTGCGCACTCCCAAACGTGCTCCATCCGCCATACTGCGCACTCCCCATCGTGCTCTATCCGCCATGCTGCACACTCCCAAACGTGCTCCATCCGCCATGCTGCGCACTCCCAAACGTGCTCCATCCGCCATGCTGCGCACCCCCTATCATGCTCCATCCGCCATGCTGCGCACTCCCAAACGTGCTCCACCCGCAATGCTGCGCACTCCCAAACGTGCTCCATCCGCCATGCTGCGCACTCCCAAACGTGCTCCATCCGCCATGCTGCGCACTCCCAAACGTGGTCCATCCGCCATGCTGCGCACTCCCAAACGTGCTCCATCCGCCATGCTGCGCACTCCCAAACGTGCTCCATCCGCCATACTGCGCACTCCCCATCGTGCACCATCCAGCATGCTGCGCACTCCCAAACGTGCTCCATCCGCCATGCTGCGCACTCCCAAACGTGCTCCATCCGCCATGCTGCGCACTTCCAAACGTGCTCCATCCGCCATGCTGCGCACTCCGAAACGTGCTCCATCCGCCATGCTGCGCGCTCCCAAACGTGGTCCATCCGCCATGCTGCGCACTCCCAAACGTGCTCCATCCGCCATGCTGCGCACTCCGAAACGTGCTCCATCCGCCATACTGCGCACTCCCAAACGTGCTCCATCCGCCATACTGCGCACTCCCCATCGTGCACCATCCGGCATGCTGTGCACTCCCAAACATGCTCCATCCGTCATGCTGCGCACTCCCAAACGTGCTCCATCCGTCATGCTGCGCACTCCCAAACGTGCTCCATCCGCCATGCTGCGCACTCCCAAACGTGCTCCATCCGCCATGCTGCGCACCCCCCATCATGCTCCATCCGCTTAGGAGTGCGCAGCATGCCGGATGGTGCACGATGGGGAGTGCGCAGTATGGCGGATGGAGCACGTTTGGGAGTGCGCAGCATGGCGGATGGAGCACGTTTGGGAGTGCGCAGCATGGCGGATGGACCACGTTTGGGAGTGCGCAGCATGGCGGATGGACCACGTTTGGGAGTGCGCAGCATGGCGGATGGACCACGTTTGGGAGTGCGCAGCATGGGGGATGCAGCACGATGGGGAGTGCGCAGTATGGCGGATGGAGCACGTTTGCTCAGCCTCTCTCCTTCCAGCCTCCCTCAGCATCAGCCCCCCCCTCCCAGCCTTCCCCAAGATCAGCCTCTCTGCTCCCAGCCTCCTCCAGCACGCCGTGCTCCTCTGCCGACACTCACCCACACCCGATCGCATCCACTCACCCACACAACCGATCGCATCCACTCACCCACACAACCGATCGCATCCACTCACACACACAACCGATCGCATCCACTCACACACACAACCGATCGCATCCACTCACACACACACCCGATCGCATACACTCACACACACACCCGATCGCATCCACTCACACACACACCCGATCGCATCCACTCACACACACACCCGATCGCATCCACTCACACACACACCCCGATCGCATCCACTCACACACACACCCGATCGCATCCACTCACACACACACCCGATCGCATCCACTCACACACACCCGATCGCATCCACTCACACACACAACCGATCGCATCCACTCACACACACAACCGATCGCATCCACTCACACACACACCCGATCGCATCCACTCACACACACACCCGATCGCATCCACTCACACACACCCGATCGCATCCACTCACACACACAACCGATCGCATCCACTCACACACACAACCGATCGCATCCACTCACACACACAACCGATCGCATCCACTCACACACACACCCGATCGCATCCACTCACACACACACCCGATCGCATCCACTCACACACACCCCCGATCGCATCCACTCACACACACCCGATCGCATACACTCACACACACCCGATCGCATACACTCACACACACCCGATCGCATCCACTCACACACACCCGATCGCATACACTCACACACACCCGATCGCATACACTCACACACACAGACACTGACGATATTGCACATACGCGCTGATACTCACAACATCCGGGGATATCACATGCTTCTGGCCATGTGATCCTCCGTCAGGTCCTGGAAGCTCACAGCACAATATCGCCGCCGAGAAGCAAGCGATATCCCAGGATGTTGTGAGTATTTGGATGCGATGTGATGTGTGTATGTGAGTGAGTGTGATCTGATTTGTGTGTGTGTGTGTGTGTGTGTGCTGTTATGTTATGTATGTTCTGCAGCTGCAGGACCTTGATGTGTGGATGCGATGTGATGTATGTGTGAGGTGTGTGTGAGAGTGAGTGTGAGCCGGTGTACACTGGTAACTATGATACACATCGGGTAACTAAGGGACCTTAGTTACCCGATGTGTATAATGGTTACCAGCGTTCACGGCCTCCGTCAAGATCCCAGCATCGCAAGGTTATGTCTGGCGCTGCTGGGATCCTGACGGAGCCGGTGTAGAAGCAAGCGATATCCCAGGATGTTGTGAGTGTGTGGATGTGATGTGTGAGGTGTGTGTGAGAGTGAGTGTGATCTGATGTGTGTGTACTCACCTGGGAGTCGGAGCCCCGTGTCAGTTGGGCCACAGCGAGCGTGCATTGCATGAGGGGGCGGGGCCTGCAGAGAGCCGGGGCGAGAGGCCAATCCGTGTGGGGGGGCGGGGCCATGGCGAGCCCAGCGGCCAATCAGCTTTGTGTCACCGTAAGGACACAATTTCGGAGCATGACAGACAGACAGACAGATAGACAGACAGACAGACAGACAGAATAAGGCAATTATATATATAGATGGAGGCTCAGATGCAATGTATGATGTGTTATGGGGGCTCAGATGCAGTGTATGTTGTCTTATAGGAGCTCAGATACAGTGTATGTCGTGTTATGGGGGCTCAGATGCAGTGTATGTTCTGTTATTGAGGCTCAGATGCAGTGCATGTCGTGTTATGGGGGCTCAGATGCAGTGTATGTTGTGTTATGGGGGCTCAGATGCAGTGTATTTTATGTTATTGAGGCTCAGATGCAGTGTATGTTGTGTTATGGGGGCTCAGATGCAGTGTATTTTATGTTATTGAGGCTCAGATGCAGTGCATGTCGTGTTATGGGGGCTCAGATGCAGTGTATGTTGTGTTATGGGGGCTCAGATGCAGTGTATGTCACGTTATGAGAGCTCAGATGCAGTGTATGTTATGTTATGGGGCTTAAATGCAGTGTATGTTGTGTTATGGAGGCTCAGATGCAGTGCATGTCGTGTTATGGGGGCTTAAATGCAGTGTATGTTGTGTTTTGGGGGCTCAGATGCAGTGTATGTTGGGTTATTGAGGCTCAGATGCAGAGTTTGTTGTATTATGGGGGCTCAAATGCAGTGTATGTTGTGTTATGGGGGCTCAGATGCAGTGTATGATGTGTTATGGGGGCTCAGATGCATTGTATGTTGTCTAATGTGAGCTCAGATGCAGAGTTTGTTGTATTATGGGGGCTCAGATGCAGAGTATATTGTGTTATAGAGGCTCAGATGCAGTGTATGTTGTGTTATGGGGGCTCAGATGCAGTGTATGTTGTGTTATGGGGGCTCAGATGCAGTGTATGTTGTGTTATGGGGGCTCAGATGCAGTGTATGTTGTGTTATGGGGGCTCAGATGCAGTGTATTTTATGTTATTGAGGCTCAGATGCAGTGTATGTTGTGTTATGGGGGCTCAGATGCAGTGTATGTTATGTTATGGGGCTTAAATGCAGTGTATGTTGTGTTATGGAGGCTCAGATGCAGTGTATGTTGTGTTTTGAGGGCTCAGATGCAGAGTTTGTTGTATTATGGGGGCTCAGATGCAGTGTATGTTGTGTTATGGGGGCTCAGATGCAGTGTATGTTGTGTTATGGGGGCTTAGATGCAGAGTATGTTGTGTTATGGGGGCTCAGCTGCAGTGTATGTTGTCTTATAGGAGCTCAGATGCAGTGTATGTTGTGTTATGGGGGCTCAGCTGCAGTGTATGTTGTGTTATGGGGGCTCAGCTGCAGTGTATGTTGTCTTATAGGAGCTCAGATGCAGTGTATATTATGTTATGGGGGCTCAGATGCAGTGTATGTTGTGTTATGGGGGCTCAGCTGCAGTGTATGTTGTGTTATGGGAGCTCAGATGCAGTGTATATTATGTTATGGGGGCTCAGATGCAGTGTATGTTGTGTTTTGGGGGCTCAGATGCAGTGTATGTTGTCTTATGGGAGATTATATGCAGTGTATATTATGTTATAGAGGCTCAGATGCAGTTACAGTGCTGGCCAAAAGTATTGGCACCCTGCAATTCTGTCAGATAATCCTCAGTCTCTTCCTGGAAATGATGGCAATCACACATTCTTTGGTATTATCTTCATTTAATTTGTCTTCAATGAAGAAAAAAAAAAATTGTGATAAAACCAAATTGGATATAATTCCACACTAAACATAAAAAGGGGTGGAGAAAAGTATTGGCGCTGTGTGAATAATCCTGTGCTGCTTCTGTAATTTGTGTAATAACAGCGCCTGTAACTTACCTGTGGCACCTAACAGCTGCTGGCAATAATAAATCACACTTGCAGCAGGTGACATGGAGTAAAGTTAACTCAACCTCTGTCCTGTGTCCTTGTGTGCACCACATTGAGCCCGGAGAAAAGAAAGACCAAAGAACTGTCTGAGGACTTGAGAACCCAGATTGTGAGGAAGCGTGAGCAATCTCAAGGCTACAAGTCCATCTCCAAACACCTGACAGTTCCTGTGTCTACGGTGCGCAGTGTCATCAGGAAGTGTAAAGCCCATGGCACTGCGGCTAACCTCCCTAGATGTGGAAGGAAAAGAAAAACTGACGAGAGAGTTCAACGCAAGATTGTGCGGATGGTGGATAAAGAACCTCGACTAACATCCAAACAAGTTCAAGCTGCCCTGCAGTCCGAGGGTACAACAGTGTCACCCCGTACTATCCATCGGCGTCTGAATGAAAAGGGACTGTATGGTAGGATACCCAGGAAGACCCCACTTCTTACCCCGAGACATAAGAAAGCCAGGCTGGAGTTTGCCAAAACTTACCTGAGAGAGCCTAAAATGTTTTGGAAGAATGTTCTCTGGTCAGAGGAGACAAAAGTAGAGCTTTTTGTGAAAAGCCATCAACATAGAGTTTACAGGAAAAAAAAAAGAGGCATTCAAAGAAAAGAACACGGTCCCTACAGTCAAACATGGCGGAGGTTCCCTGATGTTTTGGGGTGGCTTTGCTGCCTCTGGCACTGGACTGCTTGACCGTGTGCATGGCATTATGAAGTCTGAAGACTACCAACAAATTTTGCAGCATAATGTAGGGCCCAGTGTGAGAAAGCTGGGTCTCCTCAGAGGTCATGTGTCTTCCAGCAGGACAATGACCCAAAACACACTTCAAAAAGCACTAGAAAATGGTTTGAGAGAAAGCACTAGAGACCACTAAAGTGGCCAGCAATGAGTCCAGACCTGAACCCCATAGAAGACCTGTGGAGAGATCTCACAATGGCAGTTTGGAGAAGGCGCCCTTCACATCTCAGGGACCTGGAGCAGTTTGCCAAAGAAGAATGGTCTAAAATTCCAGCAGAGCATTGTAAGAAACTCATTGATGGTCACCGGAAGCGGTTGTGCGCAGTTATTTTGGCTAAAGGTTGTGCACCCAAGTATTAAGCGGGCTTTGCACGTTGCGACATCGCAAGCCGATGCTGCTATGTTGCACGCGATAGTCCCCGCCCCCGTCGCAGGTACGATATCGTGTGATAGCTGGCGTAGCGAAAATTATCGCTACGCCAGCTTCACATGCACTCGCCTGCCCTGCGACCGTCGCTCTGGCCGGCGACCCGCCTCCTTCCTAAGGGGGCGGGGCGTGCGGCGTCATAGCGACGTCGCAGGGCAGGCGGACAAGGTAATCCGAGGAGCATTACCAAATGGGATCCCTCTAACAAGAGAACTGCTCCTAACTGTGGGGAAATGGAAACCATCATGTGAAGGGAAGTCTCTGCATCTACATTTCCTTCTTTTTGTGCATTTTTTGTGCAATTTGTACGATATGTCCTGATAATCAGAAATTTATCTCATCATTTTTTCAAAAGATGGCATTTTGATTATCAGTTGTAGCCATTCTGCAATATATCGGTAAATCGTTTATCTGAATTGCAGGATGTGTATGTGCAGGTCCATCTCTTTAAATCATGTGTGAATTCTGAAAAACCGTTTAGTATTTATTCACCTCTGAGGTCGGGTGCATTAAGGGAAAGCCGACGGGGAACGGGGGCACCCAAAACAGTTACAGCGTCAAACCCCCCGTCGGTAGGTAGGAGTAAGTGTGTATAGGGTGAGATAGGGACCCCATAGAGACTGTCTCCCCCTCCACCCTACTGTGCCCCTATGGTGTGATAAATACTTTTTGATATCTAGGGTGCATCAAGGATTAATTACTTTTTTATAAAAAAGAAAAAAAAGGGGGTGTATGCTACCCACACGTGTATATTGCCCCACAGTCAGGAGCAGTTCTCTTGTTACAGGGATCCCATTTGGTAATGCTCCTCGGTTTACCTTGTCCGCCCCGGTGTGCTCAGTCACTGGGTGTATTTTAACTAATTTTGATATCAATAAAGTTTATTATATTTTATTCTGGTAATTGAGGTTCTTTGTACTTGTCTCTAAACTCAATTCGACTGAACTGTTTCTGATAAGACTGCAATCATTTTCAGGAAGAAACTGAGCATTCTCTGACAGAATTGCAGGGGTGCCAAGACTTTTGGCAAGCACTGTATATTATGTTATGGGGTCTCAGATGCAGTGCATGTCGTGTTATGGGGTCTCAGATTCAGTGCATGACGTGTTATGGGGCTCAGATGCAGTGCATGTCGTGTTATGGGGGCTCAGATGCAGTGCATGTCGTGTTATGGGGGCTCAGATGCAGTGCATGTCGTGTTATGGGGGCTCAGATGCAGTGCATGTCGTGTTATGGGGGCTCAGATGCAGTGCATGACGTGTTATGGGGGCTCAGATGCAGTGCATGTCGTGTTATGGGGGCTCAGATGCAGTGCATGTCGTGTTATGGGGGCTCAGATGCAGTGCATGACGTGTTATGGGGGCTCAGATGCAGTGCATGACGTGTTATGGGGGCTCAGATGCAGTGCATGTCGTGTTATGGGGGCTCAGATGCAGTGCATGTCGTGTTATGGGGGCTCAGATGCAGTGAGTATAATGACACTGGTGACACTATCACATGACGATGCTCGGATTTCTTTTGCAGTGGCACCAGGTCATGTGATCACTGCGACTTCACATTATTTCACACAGAATATTCATCATGAGATTTTTATTTAATCCTTTCACAATTTTCTGTGCACTGCAGGAGCGAAGAAAAGAGGAAAGCACTGCATGTGTGCAAATACAAATATACACTGCACACATTATATACACTGCATACATTATATACACTGCACACATTATATACACTGCACATATATACACTGCACACATTATATACACTACATACATTATATACACTGCACATATATACACTGCGCACATTATATACACTGCACACATTATATACACTGCACACATTATATACACTGCACACATTATATACACTGCACACATTATATACACTGCACACATTGTATACACTGCACATATATATATACTGCACACATTATATACACTGCACACATTATATACACTGCACACATTATATACACTGCATACATTATATACACTGCACATATATACACTGCGCACATTATATACACTGCACACGTTATATACACTGCACACATTATATACACTGCATACATTATATACACTGCACATATATATACTGCACACATTATATATACTGCACACATTATATACACTGCACACATTATATACACTGCACACATTATATATACTGCACACATTATATACACTGCACACATTATATACACTGCACACATTATATACACTGCACACATTATATACACTGCACACATTATATACACTGCATACATTATATACATATATACTGCACACATTATATACACTGCACACATTATATACACTGCACACATTATATACACTGCACACATTATATACACTGCACATATATATATACTGCACACATTATATACACTGCACACATTATATACACTGCATACATTATATACACTGCACATATATACACTGCGCACATTATATACACTGCACACGTTATATACACTGCACACATTATATACACTGCATACATTATATACACTGCACATATATATACTGCACACATTATATATACTGCACACATTATATACACTGCACACATTATATACACTGCACACATTATATACACTGCACACATTATATACACTGCACACATTATATACATATATACTGCACACATTATATACACTGTACACATTATATACACTGCACACATTATATACACTGCACACATTATATACACTGCACACATTATATACACTGCACATATATATATACTGCACACATTATATACACTGCACACATTATATACACTGCACACATTATATACACTGCACACATTATATATACTGCACACATTATATACACTGCACACATTATATACACTGCACATATATACACTGCGCACATTATATACACTGCACACGTTATATACACTGCACACATTATATACACTGCATACATTATATACACTGCACATATATATACTGCACACATTATATATACTGCACACATTATATACACTGCACACATTATATACACTGCACACATTATATACACTGCACACATTATATACACTGCATACATTATATACACTGCACATATATACACTGCGCACATTATATACACTGCACACGTTATATACACTGCACACATTATATACACTGCATACATTATATACACTGCACATATATATACTGCACACATTATATATACTGCACACATTATATACACTGCACACATTATATACACTGCACACATTATATATACTGCACACATTATATACACTGCACACATTATATACACTGCACACATTATATACACTGCATACATTATATACATATATACTGCACACATTATATACACTGCACACATTATATACACTGCACACATTATATACACTGCACATATATATATACTGCACACATTATATACACTGCACACATTATATACACTGCATACATTATATACACTGCACATATATACACTGCGCACATTATATACACTGCACACGTTATATACACTGCACACATTATATACACTGCATACATTATATACACTGCACATATATATACTGCACACATTATATACACTGCACACATTATATACACTGCACACATTATATACACTGCACACATTATATACACTGCACACATTATATACATATATACTGCACACATTATATACACTGCACACATTATATACACTGCACACATTATATACACTGCACACATTATATATACTGCACACATTATATACACTGCACACATTATATACACTGCACATATATATATACTGCACACATTATATACACTGCACACATTATATACACTGCATACATTATATACACTGCACATATATACACTGCGCACATTATATACACTGCACACGTTATATACACTGCACACATTATATACACTGCATACATTATATACACTGCACATATATATACTGCACACATTATATATACTGCACACATTATATACACTGCACACATTATATACACTGCACACATTATATACACTGCACACATTATATACACTGCACACATTATATACACTGCACACATTATATACACTGCACATATATATATACTGCACACATTATATACACTGCACACATTATATACACTGCATACATTATATACACTGCACATATATACACTGCGCACATTATATACACTGCACACGTTATATACACTGCACACATTATATACACTGCATACATTATATACACTGCACATATATATACTGCACACATTATATATACTGCACACATTATATACACTGCACACATTATATACACTGCACACATTATATACACTGCACACATTATATACACTGCATACATTATATACATATATACTGCACACATTATCATAGTATCATAGTTTTTAAGGTTGAAGGGAGACTCTAAGTCCATCTAGTTCAACCCGTAGCCTAACATGTTGATCCAGAGGAAGGCAAAAAAACCCCAATGTGTCAAACAAGTTCCAATGGGGAAAAAATGTCCTTCCTTCGTCCACATCCGGCAATCAGACTAGTTCCCTGGATCATACCCTGTCATACAATCTAATATACATAACTGGTAATATTACATTTTTCAGGAAAGGCGTCCAGGCTCTGCTTAATGTTAGTAGTGAATCACTCATTACACATCATGCGGCAGAGAGTTCCATAGTCACTGCTCGTACAGTAAAGAATCCTCGTCTGTGATTATGATTAAACCTTCTTTCCTCAAGACGTAGCGGATGCCCCCGTGTTCCAGTCGCAGGCCTAGGTGTAGAGAGATCTTTGGAAAGGTCTCTGTACTGTCCCCTCATATATTTATACATTGTGATTGGATCCCCCCTAAGCCTTCGTTTTTCCTGTCTTGGTATTGCAGCCCCCCCATTCCTCTAATAATCTTGGTCGCTCTTCTCTGCACCCTCTCCAGTTCAGCTATGTCTTATTATATACACTGCACACATTATATACACTGCACATTATATACACTGCGCACATGATATACACTGCACACATTATATACACTGCACACATTATATACACTGCACACATTATATACACTGCATACATTATATACACTGCACATATATATATACTGCACACATTATATACACTGCACACATTATATACACTGCATACATTATATACACTGCACATATATACACTGCGCACATGACTGATGGACTAGTGAATTGCGCTCCTGGTAACCTAAATAAATAAGACACCACACACTGCGTGACATGGATTAAAATTTTGGCCACAGCAGCCCTTTATTTTAATAAGAAAAAACATCAATAAGAAAAAACAAGATTATCGGCCCAGAGATGTGGTTGTTATAAATCCCAGCCCCATATCCCCCTCCGCCGTGTACACCTAGCTCAAGGGGGAATCTGGGTATACCCCTTGATCATTTTCCTTGTGTCCGCTGAGCTCCTCCCCAGGGACCCATCTATTCCACTGTCCACTGAGCTCCTCCCCAGGGACCCATATTCCACTGTCCGCTGAGCTCTGGCCCAGGGACCCCATTAAAAACATAATTCTCCAACCAACAAAGAGGGGGTTTAAACAACCACATCCCGCCGCCGCCAAATGCTGCTGTAACATACAATATTAAAATGTTAATACAATATTAATATGTTGATATGACATTGTCAATTTGGATACATTACTGATAACAATTGATACAATACGATACAATATTAATAATGTTGATAAAATACCGATGATGTTGAATACCAATAACATTGTTAGAATATTGACAGTGTTGCAAAGTCCTGATATTGATACATTTCCCTTCATTATAGGGAGGGTGGGTGGGACAACTGCTGGTTCAGTCTTTGAGTCCAGGACAAAGGAATGACACCTTAACATGGGACCTATTTCTTATATGGCCCCTGCCCCCATCTCTCCTCCTGCTCGCTCACCCCCACCACCACATTCCTTAGGTAAAAACCCCCATCCCTTACTCCTTAACCCTTTCCTGGATCTATCACTGCCTCAGTCATGTACGTTACGGCTATCTGCCTTCACTCTGCTTGACTGATGGACTAGTGAATTGCGCTCCTGGTAACCTAATAAATAAGACACCACACACTGCGTGACATGGATTAAAATTTTGGCCACAGCAGCCCTTTATTTTTTATAAGAAAAAACATCAACAAGAAAAAACAAGATTATCGGCCCAGAGATGTGGTTGTTATAAATCCCAGCCCCATATCCCCCTCCGCCGTGTACACCTAGCTCAAGGGGGAATCTGGGTATACCCCTTGATCATTTTCCTTGTGTCCGCTGAGCTCCTCCCCAGGGACCCATCTATTCCACTGTCCACTGAGCTCCTCCCCAGGGACCCATATTCCACTGTCCGCTGAGCTCTGGCCCAGGGACCCCATTAAAAACATAATTCTCCAACCAACAAAGAGGGGGTTTAAACAACCACATCCCGCCAAGATTCGCTCTTGTGACACCTTACAAGAGTGAGTTCCTCCACAACTTAATCGCTCGTTCTACTCCTTCTTGTATTCCCAACATCCATATATCAATGCCAATGTCATTAAGATGTACCTTATCATCTCTCCAAAAATGTTCCTTTGTATTTTCCAGCATCTGGTGACGTATGGCCACCCCTCCGTTTTCCAACACAAATTTTGTTATTTTTTTATTAACCTTTATCCTTGTATTATTGATGCGAGCCACTGATCGCGCTGTTCTCCACATTTGTCTAGCTACTATATCCGACCAGACCACCACTGTTTCTGGGTAAGACCCCCATAAATTCAACATATCAAGCTTTATGTTCCTAACTAAATGTCTTGATGTTCTTATTGCTAAATCATTACCACCTAAATGGATAAGTAAGACGTCCGGGGGGCGGTAGAACTCCACATGATACTGGATTTCTTTTAACAGCTGATGCCACTGCATTCCCCTCTTTCCTATCCATGTCACCCGTGCCAAGGAACTGGGCAACCCCAACTGTTTACCATTAGGCCTGACTGCTGCACGTAAGGCCCCCCAAAAAACAAATGAATGTCCCATGATCCAAACCAGGCATTGCTGTTCAGCTAAAACAAAAAACAAAAACACAATTATCACACAATTATCTAAATGAAGACACAACTACTATAGGATTACCACAATGTACACATATATATACATGTACGCCATTTATAATAAATGTAATCGAATGTAACTCTTAAATCTGCTCGATTCCCATCTCCCGATTTTTTTAACTATGTCAGGCTCTAAGCCCCATCTAGCAGCTTCTGTGGCTGCTCCTATCCTAAATGAGTGTGAAGTGAATGCATTTGGAGACTCTCCCAATATTGTCAGGCATTTTTTAAGAACTGCTGTGAATTGAAATTGTGACAATGACTTACAATCCTCATGAATTAGTAATGAACCTTGGATATTTGGCCTTCTTGAGACATAGTTTCTAAAACAGATGACCGGGCAGGCCCTGGACCCGCTTAAAGGAAACAATGTGATCCATTTTCCTCTACCCTGTTGATCAGTTTTTGACTTTGCCAGAAAACATTCCAATCTGTCTGTGTACTGATGCACGTCCTCGTCTTGTAGACCCCCACTTCTGGTGGAGCTACTCGCCACCAACTCGCTGATTCTAAAAGCGCCAAAAAAGGCCAGTGTGAATGCACAACTAAAGAGAAACACTTCAAAGGGACTGCTCCAGACTCGGCCTAGTACACTCAGTATCTGCTGCAATAACTGGAATGAAATCGGACGCCGTTTATCTCTGGTCTTCTTACAACTTTTCCTGTAACCCTTTAGGGCCTGCTTAACTAAAAATTGCTTTGTGTAATCAGTGAAGTCGAGCAACTTAAACCAAAAAGCTAATCCAGACATTTTACTATCAATACTGGACAATGAAGAACCGTCCACAAAGGCCCTGCTAATGTAAAATAACAACAAGGAAACATTGTCATGTAACCTGGCATCATGTCCCACTAGAGCACACAAGTTTTCCCATTCCCTCCATGCTGACTGGTACCTCTGCCATGTGCTTACACCCACAGACCGTTCTATCAGAGCGTATGCGGTGTCACTGGCAGTGACCACAGAAAATCCGGACACTTCTTGCCTTGTACCTCTGCCATCGGGGCTAACGAACGGAATCTGTCCCACTGAAAACGAGACAGAGCATCAGCCACAGAATTGCAAACACCGGGGACATGCACAGCTGTAATCTGACAATGTGACTTTAAGCAGCGCAGCACTAGATGACGCAGCAACGTAACAACAGGCAGGGAAGACGCTGATTGTTTGTTGATGACTTCTACAACTCCCAAGTTATCACAATGAAATCTCACTTTTCGGTTTTGGAAAATATTGTACCAAATTTCACAAGCAACCACTATGGGGAACAATTCAAGGAGTACTAAGTTTCGTGTTAACCCATTGTTTCTCCAACTCTCTGGCCACCTATCTGCACACCACTGTCCCGAACAATATGCACCAAAACCAGTTGACCCCGCTGCATCAGTGTGGATGTCTAGATCAAAATTTGAAACCGGTGGTCTGATCCACAATGACCTCCCATTAAGAACTGTTCCCATACCGCCATGATCGTCCTTTAATGTTCTAGCCAGCCGCACAAAGTGATGTGGAAAGGTTATGCCTGAGGTAGCTGCAGCTAGGCGCCTACAAAAAACTCTACCCATTGGAATAATGCGACACGCAAAGTTCATTTTTCCTAACAGCGATTGTAGATCCTTTAATCTGATCTTACGGTGGGATCTAGCTTCTCTGACTGCCTCCAGCAGATCACTGACCTTGTCATCCGGTAATCTGCACTCCATTGCTTCACTGTCAATCAAAATTCCTAAAAACTTGATAAGTGTAGACGGGCCTTCTGTTTTATCTGATGCTAACGGTACTCCAAAACACTTAAAAACCGACTGAATCGCTGCCAATAATGAAGCACAAACAAATGACTTTGGTGGACCAATACATAGGAAATCATCTAGATAATGCAGCACGGAACGCACGCCGGCTTCCTTCTTTACTACCCACTCCAAAAATGTGCTAAATGATTCAAACAAGGAGCATGAGATGGAGCAGCCCATCGGTAAACACAAGTCTACATAAAACCTGCCACTGACAACCCAAGAGATGGAAGCTTTCTGGATGGACTGGTAAGAGTCTAAAGGCAGCTTCAATGTCTGTTTTTGCCATTAAAGCTCCTCTGCCGTACTTCTGAACCCATGCAATCGCTGTATGAAATGAAGTATACGAGACTGTGCAAAGTTCCTGATCGATTCCATCATTAACTGAGCTTCCATGAGGGAAGGACAGATGATGGATCAGCCTAAACTTATTGGGTTCCTTCTTTGGGACCACCCCCAATGGAGAGACCCTTAAGTTTTCTATTGGCATTTTGGGGAATGGGCCTGCCATGCGGCCCAGGTCAATTTCTTTGTTTAGTTTTGTGGAGACAATGTGAGAATATGTATAAGCTGAAGCAAGGTTACGAGAACAGGTTAATGGGCCTGAAGTAGATGGGATCTTAAAACCTTCTGAGAAACCCTCCCCCAGCAATTGTGCTGCTTTTCTATCTGGGTACCTGCTTAGATAGCCCACCATCTCCCCGAGTCTAATTGGGGTTTCCCCCTTTTTGGTTAATCTCTGCTGTTGGGGTTTTATTTCGTTTAAAGCATTTTGATAGGCTATGGTTTCCACTACAGAAGGTGCATTCATGTTTGTACCTGCATGTGTTTCCGAATCTGCACTGGCTATCATTGAACTGCCAGCAGCAACCTTTTCTGTTTGCTGCCGACAATCCGATTGCTGATGATCTGCCGACATAGCCCTGAAAGGGCTGATTAACCCCACGTGGCGCTGTCATGAGACGCATCCATAAACCAATATCTTTGTGATCCCAACGAATCCCTTGGCGACCAGCCTTTCGTTGGCGAAACTGCTCATCATAGCGCAGCCATGCTAAACCTCCATACACACGGTGCGCCTCCCAGATAGAATTCATGTAACAAAATAAGGCAGAGCAATGTTCAGGAGTTTTTTGGCCTATTACACTTGCTAATATGGCAAAGGCATGGAACCAATTGCTAAATGTTTGGGGGATGAGACAATACCGTCTTTCTTGTTCCTCTCTTTTCCTCTCATCAAACCTTACTCTATCCAAGTTATATTTTTCTAAGGGCAATAATGAAAATATTTCCACATATTCGTCGGCCCAAATCTTCTCCCTAACCTCCTGTTTCAAATGAATTCCTAGAGGACCCTCAAAACATACATATAATTCTCCTTTTGCTGCATCAGATAATGGAACCCCTTGTGAAATTACTGCGTCCTCCTGTGTCTCTGGATCAGCACACGCCTGACTTACCACCTCCGATGTCCGGCGACCATTCCCGCACCATGCAGCAATAGGAGAAGAGGTTATGGGTAAGCTAGACTGACTCAAAGCCTCCTTAACCCCTGACACTAATTGCTGTACTACTGAATTAAGATCCCATCCTACATTGCCGGGAACTGCACCCCCAACTGCGCCCACTGGACTCATTACAGGTGTTGTTACACTAGATATAGGACAAGAAAAAGTGTTCTCACCAATACCTGGCTGCGTCCTAGGTTGACCAGCCGTCCGTGACGTATTAGTTATAGTCTCTACAGCCCCTTCATTATTGAAGTGCTGCGTGCTGCTGCCCTCTAGTGGGGAGTCGTTATCTGTGTCATAGTCATTGTCTGGAATCTCTTCTGAGTCTTGTAGCTGTAGATTTATTGCCTGACTCACATCCTGAGCCGGCCGAAGAAGTCTTTGTCTGGTTAAAGTACTTTTGCGCAGTTGTCTTTTTGGATTCCTACCACTCCTCGTGTAATGAGAACCCGGATCCGGAAATGTTGTGTGTCCTAAGCCCATCCCCCCGTGTTGGTTTATTTCCTGGGGTGAGGCCGTATGATGTCCTCTAGAATGATGCAAAGTTTGTTGAGGAAGTTCTAAGGATCCATCGTGGGCTGTCGTCACGTCAGTTGTAGCTTGTGTGGCTGCTTCTCTGGCTGGCACCTCAGTAGAGCTGGACTTTCTCCTTGCACTTCTTGGTGTCTCTCTGGTTAGATGGTCGGGCTCTTTTCTCTGTCCCTTGTTATTCTTGTACTGTAGTTTCCTTCCTGGTTTGTAAGCAGGATCAGAGGCCGTGCTACGCTTTGCTCTTTTCCTAGAAGTAACGGAAGGACTTATGATCCTATTGTGAGTCCTATTGGCCATTTCAGAAGTTAGTCTCTCAGGAGGTCTTGATCTTCTTAGAGTTTGATGTTCAGAAAGTTCAGAAGGGACAGATGCTGTATCCCGGGCATTCTTCAGCAATTCGTCTAGCTGGGCCTGAATCCATTCGGGCCTACATGTCAAAGCCGCGGCCTGAACGCTCTTCAGCAAGGCATCCATACTGCTGGTTCAGTCTTTGAGTCCAGGACAAAGGAATGACACCTTAACATGGGACCTATTTCTTATATGGCCCCTGCTACCCCCCCCCCCCACCCCCCGCCCCCCCCCCCCCCCGTCTATCCTACCGGCTCGCTCGCCCACCACCACATTCCTTAGGTAAAACCCCCCATCCCTTACTCCTTAACCCTTTCCTGGATCTATCACTGCCTCAGTCATGTACGTTACGGCTATCTGCCTTCACTCTGCTTTATATACACTGCACACGTTATATACACTGCACACATTATATACACAGCATACATTATATACACTGCACATATATACTGCACACATTATATACACTGCATACATTATATACACTGCATACATTATATACACTGCACATATATACACTGCACACATTATATACACTGCACACATTATATACACTGCATACATTATATACATATACACTGCACACATTATATACACTGCACACATTATATACACTGCACACATTATATACACTGCATACATTATATACACTGCACATATATACACTGCGCACATTCTATATACTGCACACATTATATACACTGCATACATTATATACACTGCACATATATACACTGCGCACATTATATATACTGCACACATTATATACACTGCACACGTTATATACACTGCACACATTATATACACTGCATACATTATATACACTGCACTTATATACACTGCGCACATTATATATACTGCACACATTATATACACTGCATACATTATATACACTGCACATATATACGCTGCACACACTGTATAAACTGCACTTACAATGCATACACTGTATACACTGCACATATATACATTTCATGCATTAAATACACTGCACACATTATATACATTGGACATATATACACTGTAAATATATACATTGCATGCATTATATACACTGCACTGTATACACTGCACATACTGTATCTACACTGGACATATACATTGCACATATATACACTACAAGCATAAACACCACATATATACACTGAACACATTATATACACTGCACATATATACATTTCATGCATTCAATACACTGCACATATACACTGCACGTATTATATACAATGCACACATTATATATTGCACATATATACACTGTAAATATATACATTGTATGCATTATATACACTACACTGTATACACTGCACAAATCTACACTGGACATATACACTGCACATATATTAACTACAAGCATAAAACACCACATATATACACTGCATACATTATATATATATATATATATATATATATATATATATATATATATATGCTGCATGCATTTTATACACTGCACATATATGCACTGCGCATATATACATTGGACACATTATATACACTGCACATGTACACACTGCTCTATATACACTGTACGCATTCTATACATTGCACGCATTAAATCCTTTCACAATTTTCTGTACACTGCAGCTACAATGCTGGAAGAGCAAGGAAATGAGAAAACCACTGTGTATGTTGTGCAAAAACATATAAACACTGCTCGAATTATATACACTGCACATATATACACTGCACATATTATATACTGCACATTTATACATTGAACATAATAATATACACTGCACATACCGTATATAAACTGCACATATATACACTGCACGTATTATATACTGCACATATATACGCTGAACATAAAATATACACTGCACATAATTTATACAATGCACATATATACACTGCGCGTATTATATACTGCACATTTGTACACTGAACATAATATATACACTGCACATACAGTATATACACTGCACATAATATACACTGCACATAATATACACTGCACATATTATATACACTGTACGTATTATATACTGCACATATATACGCTGAACATAATATATACACTGCACATATATACGCTGCACATAATATTTACACTGCACATATTTACACTGCACATATTTACGCTGCACATAATATATACACTGCACATAATATATACACTGCACATATATACACTGTACATATTATATACTGCTCATTTATACTCTGAACATGATACATACACTGCACATACAGTATATACACTGCAAACAATATACACTGCACGTAATATACACTGCACGTAATATACACTGCACGTAATATACACTGCACGTAATATACACTGCACGTAATATGCACTGCACATAATATATGCACTGCACGTATTATATGCACTGCACGTATTATATGCACTGCACGTATTATATACTGCACATACGTATATATGCTGAACATAATATATGCACTGCCCATACATAGACTGCACATAATATATACACTGCACACATTGTATAGTATACACTTATATACACTTCACATGATATATATTCTGCACAGATTATATAGACTGCACACATTATACACTCTACATAGATTATTTTTGCTGTACACATGATACATTTTGCACTCATTATATAAAATGCACATATTTCCCCACTCTATGTGCAGAGTATATAAGTATTAAATAGGTCCCCAATTTCCTAAGTAAATATATTTCTAAACTTGCTATTAATATACATTTCTCACCAGATGTCAGTAACAGCCCATCCAATCCACACAGGCAAAGAAATCAACTTAGAGGTCCATTAATTACGTTATGTGTAATAATGAGAAATGACACAGGGAAAAAGTATTGAACACATGAAGAACGAAAAGGTGCAAAAGCCAAAAACTAGAAAGCAATCCCGCCACTTAGTGACTGAGGACATGAATTACTGGAGCCATCCTGTGCTCTGATGAGACCAATATAAACTTTATTTGATTCAAATGATGTCAGCGTGTGCTGCAGCAACAGGTGAGGAGCACAATGACAAGTGTGTCCTGCCTACAGTCATGCATGGTGGTGGAAGGTTATGGTTTGGGGCTGAATGAGAGCTGCCGACTATGGGGGCTACAGATCATTGAGGGAACCATGAATGTAAACATGTCCTGTGACATAGTGACATATTCCAACATGATAACGACCCCAAACACCTCCAAGACCACCACTGCCTCACTACAGAAACTGAGGGTGAAGGTGCTGGACCGGCCTATTGTCTCCAGACCTAAACCCTATGGAGCATCTGTGGGGCCTCCTTGAATGGAAGCGAAAAGAGAAGAATTATATCAGCTCACTGGAGAAAAAGAAATGGCCATGGCAGGGGTGCGGTGCCCGGTACCCAGGGCCGTATTTACCATTAGGCACCCGTGGTCCGGTGCCTAGGGCGGCAGATTGTGAGGGGCGGCACCTTCTGGCAGCAAAAAAAAAAAAAAAAAAATTTTTTTTTTTTTTTTTTTACATTGTTTTTTTTTTTGTGGCCGCCGAGCACAGGGAGCTGATTGACCCCGGAACTGCCGGCGCCTGCACTTCCGGGGTCACAGGCGCGCGCCAATCAGCTCCTTCCTCTGTGCTGCGTCCACTGCTGTGTGGACGTCACATGCAGAGCTCACAGCAGGACGCCGCGGAGGACGCCGTGATGGAAGCCGGTGTCAGAAGAGGATACTCACGTGAGCCAGGAAGATGGCGGCGGGCACTGGAGCAGGTAAGTGGATTCATAAGGAGCGTGGGAGTGTCTCTAATGCAGACCAGAGATCTGCGCATGCGGGGGGGGGAGGCGGCAAAGGCAGATACTGGAGGGAGGCAGAGGCTGAGACTGGGGGGAGGCTGGAGGGAGGCAGAGGCTGAGACTGGGGGGAGGCTGGAGGGAGGCAGAGGCTGAGACTGGGGGGAGGCTGGAGGGAGGCAGAGGCTGAGACTGGAGGGAGGCAGTGGCTGAGACTGGGGGGAGGCTGGAGGGAGGCAGAGGCTGAGACTGGAGAGAGGCAGAGGCTGAGACTGGGGGGAGGCTGGAGGGAGGCAGAGGCTGAGACTGGAGGGAGGCAGAGGCTGAGACTGTGGGGAGGCTGGAGGGAGGCAGAGGCTGAGACTGGGGGAGGCTGGAGGGAGGCAGAGGCAGAGACTGGGGGGGGGCTGGAGGGAGGCAGAGGCAGAGACTGGGGGGAGGCTGGAGGGAGGCAGAGGCTGAGACTGGGGGGAGGCTGGAGGGAGGCAGAGACTGGGGGGAGGCTGGAGGGAGGCAGAGACTGGGGGGAGGCTGGAGGGAGGCTGAGGCTGAGACTGGAGGGAGGCAGAGGCTGAGACTGGAGAGAGGCAGAGGCTGAGACTGGGGGGAGGCTGGAGGGAGGCAGAGGCTGAGACTGGAGAGAGGCAGAGGCTGAGACTGGGGGGAGGTTGGAGGGAGGCAGAGGCTGAGACTGGAGGGAGGCAGAGGCTGAGACTGTGGGGAGGCTGGAGGGAGGCAGAGGCTGAGACTGGGGGAGGCTGGAGGGAGGCAGAGGCAGAGACTGGGGGGAGGCTGGAGGGAGGCAGAGGCAGAGACTGGGAAGAGGCTGGAGGGAGGCAGAGGCTGAGACTGGGGGGAGGCTGGAGAGAGGCAGAGGCTGAGACTGGGGGAGGCTGGAGGGAGGCAGAGGCAGAGACTGGGGGGAGGCTGGAGGGAGGCAGAGGCAGAGACTGGGGGGAGGCTGGAGGGAGGCAGAGGCAGAGACTGGGGGGAGGCTGGAGGGAGGCAGAGGCAGAGACTGGGGGGAGGCTGGAGGGAGGCAGAGGCAGAGACTGGGGGGAGGCTGGAGGGAGGCAGAGGCAGAGACTGGGGGGAGGCTGGAGGGAGGCAGAGGCAGAGACTGGGGGGAGGCTGGAGGGAGGCAGAGGCAGAGACTGGGGGGAGGCTGGAGGGAGGCAGAGGCAGAGACTGGGGGGAGGCTGGAGGGAGGCAGAGGCTGAGACTGGGGGGAGGTTGGAGGGAGGCAGAGGCTGAGACTGGAGGGAGGCAGAGGCTGAGACTGTGGGGAGGCTGGAGGGAGGCAGAGGCTGAGACTGGGGGAGGCTGGAGGGAGGCAGAGGCAGAGACTGGGGGGAGGCTGGAGGGAGGCAGAGGCAGAGACTGGGGGGAGGCTGGAGGGAGGCAGAGGCTGAGACTGGGGGGAGGCTGGAGAGAGGCAGAGGCTGAGACTGGGGGGAGGCTGGAGGGAGGCAGAGGCTGAGACTGGGGGGAGGCTGGAGGGAGGCAGAGGCAGAGACTGGGGGGAGGCTGGAGGGAGGCAGAGGCTGAGACTGGAGGGAGGCAGAGGCTGAGACTGGAGGGAGGCAGAGGCTGAGACTGGGGGGAGGCTGGAGGGAGGCAGAGGCTGAGACTGGAGAGAGGCAGAGGCTGAGACTGGGGGGAGGTTGGAGGGAGGCAGAGGCTGAGACTGGAGGGAGGCAGAGGCTGAGACTGTGGGGAGGCTGGAGGGAGGCAGAGGCTGAGACTGGAGAGAGGCAGAGGCTGAGACTGGGGGGAGGCTGGAGGGAGGCAGAGGCTGAGACTGGAGAGAGGCAGAGGCTGAGACTGTGGGGAGGCTGGAGGGAGGCAGAGGCTAAGACTGGGGGAGGCTGGAGGGAGGCAGAGGCAGAGACTGGGGGGAGGCTGGAGGGAGGCAGAGGCAGAGACTGGGAAGAGGATGGAGGGAGGCAGAGGCTGAGACTGGGGGGAGGCTGGAGAGAGGCAGAGGCAGAGACTGGGGGGAGGCTGGAGGGAGGCAGAGGCAGAGACTGGGGGGAGGCTGGAGGGAGGCAGAGGCTGAGACTGTGGGGAGGCTGGAGGGAGGCAGAGGCTGAGACTGGGGGGAGGCTGGAGGGAGACTGAGGCAGAGACTGGGGGGAGGCTGGAGGGAGGCAGAGGCAGAGACTGGGGGGAGGCTGGAGGGAGGCAGAGGCTGAGACTGGGGGGAGGCTGGAGAGAGGCAGAGGCTGAGACTGGGGGGAAGCTGGAGGGAGGCAGAGGCAGAGACTGGGGGGAGGCTGGAGGGAGGCAGAGGCAGAGACTGGGGGGAGGCTGGAGGGAGGCAGAGGCAGAGACTGGGGGGAGGCTGGAGGGAGGCAGAGTCAGAGACTGGGGGCAGGCTGGAGGGAAGCAGAGGCAGAGACTGGGGGGAGGCAGAGGCTGAGACTGGAGGGAGGCTGAGACTGGGGGGAGGCTGGAGGGAGACTGAGGCTGAGACTGGGGGGAGGCTGAGGCTGAGACTGGGGGGAGGCTGGAGGGAGGCAGAGGCTGAGACTGGAGAGAGGCAGAGGCTGAGACTGGGGGGAGGTTGGAGGGAGGCAGAGGCTGAGACTGGAGGGAGGCTGGAGGGAGGCTGAGGCTGAGACTGAAGGGAGGCTGAGGCTGAGACTGGGGGGAGGCTGGAGGGAGGCAGAGACTGGGGGGAGGCTGGAGGGAGGCAGAGGCAGAGACTGGGGGGAGGCTGGAGGGAGGCTGAGGCGGAGACTGGGGCAGGCTGAGGCTGGGGGGAGGCAAAGGCTGAGACTGGGGAAGAGAGGCTGATGCTGAGGGAAGATAGAGGCTGATGCTGGGGGAGAGAGGCTGATGCTGGGGGAGTGGGAGAGAGGGGCTAATGCTAGAGACAGAGGACAAGGGATGAGGGATAGTGCAATGACAAAATCGATTGGGTGGGGGGAGTGTAAGGACTCAGAATAAGAGGGGGCAGCATTGGGAGCTCATTGTGAAGAAGGGGCAGCATGTGTGGGATCAGTATGGAGTGGAGCAATGTAGGGGAGTCAATATCAAGAGTGGGGTAGTGTGTGTGGGGGGGGTCTCAGCATAAGAGTTAGTGTGGTGGTCTTAGCATGAGTGGGGCAACATGAAGGTCTCATTATGGAAAAGAGGAAGGCAGCATTAGGAGCTCATGGAGAGGGACAGCATGCATGGGACATTGTGAGAAGGGGGCAGCATGCATGGGACACTGAGGAGGGGGCAGCATGCATGAGACATTGTGAGAAGGGGGCAGCATGCATGGGACACTGAGGAGGGGGCAGCATGCATGAGACATTGTGAGGAGGGAGCAGCATGCATGGGACATTGTGAGGAAGGAGCAGCATGCATGGGACATTGTGAGGAGGGAGCATCAAGCATGAGACATTGTGCGGAGGGAGCAGCATTCATGGGACATTGTGAGGAGGGAGCAGCATGCATGGGACATTGTGAGGAGGGAGCAGCATACATGAGACATTGTGAGGCGGGAGCAGCATACATGAGACATTGTGAGGAGGGAGCAGCATTCATGGGACATTGTGAGGAGGGGGCAGCATGCATGGGACATTGTGAGGAGGGAGCAGCATGCATGGGACATTGTGAGGAGGGAGCAGCATGCATGGGACATTGTGAGGAGGGGGCAGCATGCATGGGACATTGTGAGGAGGGAGCAGCATGCATGGGACATTGTGAGGCGGGAGCAGCATACATGAGACATTGTGAGGAGGGAGCAGCATTCATGGGACATTGTGAGGAGGGAGCAGCATGCATGGGACATTGTGAGGAGGGAGCAGCATGCATGGGACATTGTGAGGCGGGAGCAGCATACATGAGACATTGTGAGGAGGGGGCAGCATGCATGAGACATTGTGAGGAGGGAGCAGCATTCATGGGACATTGTGAGGAGGGAGCAGCATGCATGGGACATTGTGAGGAGGGGCAGCATGCATGGGACATTGTGAGGAGGGAGCAGCATGCATGGGACATTGTGAAGAGGGGGCAGCATGCATGGGACATTGTGAGGAGGGAGCAGCATGCATGGGACATTGTGAGGAGGGGCAGCATGCATGGGACATTGTGAGGAGGGAGCAGCATGCATGGGACATTGTGAAGAGGGGGCAGCATGCATGGGACATTGTGAGGAGGGAGCAGCATGCATGGGACACTGTGAGGAGGGGACAGCATGCATGGGACATTGTGAGGAGAGAGCAGCATGCATGGGACATTGTGAGGAGGGGGCAGCATGCATGGGACATTGTGAGGAGGGGGCAGCATGCATGGGACATTGTGAGGAGGGGGCAGCATGCATAAGACATTGTGAGGAGGGGGCAGCATGCAAGGGACATTGTGAGGAGGGGGCAGCATGCAAGGGACATTGTGAGGAGGGGGCAGCATGCATGGGACATTGTGAGGAGGGGGCAGCATGCATGGGACATTGTGAGGAGGGGGCAGCATGCATGGGATATTGTGAGGAGGGGGCAGCATGCATGGGACATTGTCCTCACATCATGCTGCTCCCTCCTCACAATGTACAGATCATATTTCATAATCGAGGAAGGTGTGGTGGATATACAGTAGTTTATAAGGGGTGTTTATTAGGGGCAGTGTCACAGTCACAGTATATAAGTGGGGACGATGTGGTGGGAATATTTTATACTCATGCTATGTTTTGATGTGCCTGTGGTGATTCCCATTGGGGGGGGGGTTCGTTTCTTATTGATACTTTTTAAAGTGTGCTACAGAGTAGATCTGCCTTAAACAGATGTCATGTGCGAAAACTCAGTTTTACGTTGTCACTAAGGGGCGCGACCACTTAAAGTGCCTAGGGCAGCACGAAGGCAAAATACAGCCCTGCCGGTACCCCAAACCTCTTTCCAGGTAGCAATGAGGAAAATACAGAAAAATATACAGAAAAAATATACAGATATTTAAAATATCACCTTTATTTGGAAGCTAAAAATATGCACAAAACATAAAACCACATGAATCAGAGGGGTCGACAGCAAAAAATGCCCCTAATCATGACATTATAATAGAGAATGTGCGTGGAATTACACAAATTATACAAATGTATTGATATGTACACGGAAAAGACAGGATCAACAAGTGACTGAGATAAAACTGATCAGCAAATGAATCCCACTATTATGTATTAAATAAATACTGCATAAATATACAAATATGTGTAAATAAAACAGGATTAAAAAAAACTAGTACATTTAATTATGGATAGATACTAATGGATCACTGGTAAAATGCTAATGAACCCAAAGGGTTAAATGGAGACCATTAAACCCCTAAATGTATAAGTCAATACAGATTTTTTTTTATAATATATATATATATAATGTTTTTTATCTATATTTTTTTTTATATATATATATATATATATATATATATATATATATATATATAAAAGTATATAAGTATATGTGATAGAATGAAGACAACAAAAATGATAAAGGATCCAAATATAACCCAACAATTAATATCTGCACAAACATTGATGAAGTAACATTGATTAGATGGAATAATAGACCGTAAAAATGGTGGAAATGTTTATTATAAATCTAGAGAGTGACAACAAAGCAGAAGGTGAAGGAGCGCAATGTGTGCAACATCCACCAGCTCCAGGGGGTCGTCATGGAGGAAGAAGAGGATCCAGTGGCTCCTGTGACGATCTAGTGACCTACTGACCTCCAGCCCAAGAGAGGAAAAAAGCTAGAAAATAATGGCGACCACACAAAATACACCAAGGACACAATATGGCCATTTTCACTTATGGGGTGTACTCACTTTTGTTGCCAGCAGTTTACACATTAATAGTTGTGATGAGTTATTTACACTGTTATACAGGCTGCACACTGACACTGTACATTGTATACAAGCTGCACACTGACACTGCACATTGTATACAAGCTGCACATTGTATACAAGCTGCACACTGACACTGCACATTGTATACAAGCTGCACACTGACACTGTACATTGTATACAAGCTGCACACTGACACTGTACATTGTATACAAGCTGCACAATGACACTGCACATTGTATACAAGCTGCACATTGTATACAAGCTGCACACTGACACTGTACATTGTATACAAGCTGCACACTGACACTGTACATTGTATCACAGGGGCAGATCTGCAGCGCTGTCCCAGGAGAAGATATAATACTTACAAAAATGTGAAGGGTGTACTCACTTTTGTAATATACAGAATGAATGTATATATATATATATATATATATATATATATATATATATATATATACACAGTTAGGTCCAGAAATCTTTGGCCAGTGCCACAATTTTGGCGAGTTGGGCTCTGCATGCCACCACATTGGATGTGAAATGAAACCTCTACAACAGAATTCAAGTGCAGATTGTAACGTTTAATTTGAAGGTTTGAACAGAAATATCTGATAGAAATTGTAGGAATTGTCACATTTCTTTACAAACACTCCACATTTTAGGAGGTCAAAAGTAATTGGACAAATAAACCAAACCCAAACAAAATATTTTTATTTTCAATATTTTGTTGCGAATCCTTTGGAGGCAATCACTGCCTTAAGTCTGGAACCCATGGACATCACCAAACGCTGGGTTTCCTCCTTCTTAATGCTTTGCCAGGCCTTTACAGCCGCAGCCTTCAGGTCTTGCTTGTTTGTGGGTCTTTCCGTCTTAAGTCTGGATTTGAGCAAGTGAAATGCATGCTCAATTGGGTTAAGATCTGGTGATTGACTTGGCCATTGCAGAATGTTCCACTTTTTTGCACTCATGAACTCCTGGGTAGCTTTGGCTGTATGCTTGGGGTCATTGTCCATCTGTACTATGAAGCGCCGTCCGATCAACTTTGCGGCATTTGGCTGAATCTGGGCTGAAAGTATATCCCGGTACACTTCAGAATGCATCGGGCTACTCTTGTCTGCTGTTATGTCATCAATAAACACAAGTGACCCAGTGCCATTGAAAGCCATGCATGCCCATGCCATCACATTGCCTCCACCATGTTTTACAGAGGGTGTGGTGTGCCTTGGATCATGTGCCGTTCCCTTTCTTCTCCACACTTTTTTCTTCCCATCATTCTGGTACAGGTTGATCTTGGTCTCATCTGTCCATAGAATACTTTTCCAGAACTGAGCTGGCTTCATGAGGTGTTTTTCAGCAAATGTAACTCTGGCCTGTCTATTTTTGGAATTGATGAATGGTTTGCATCTAGATGTGAACCCTTTGTATTTACTTTCATGGAGTCTTCTCTTTACTGTTGACTTAGAGACAGATACACCTACTTCACTGAGAGTGTTCTGGACTTCAGTTGATGTTGTGAACGGGTTCTTCTTCACCAAAGAAAGTATGCGGCGATCATCCACCACTGTTGTCATCCGTGGACGCCCAGGCCTTTTTGAGTTCCCAAGCTCACCAGTCAATTCCTTTTTTTCTCAGAATGTACCCGACTGTTGATTTTGCTACTCCAAGCATGTCTGCGATCTCTCTGATGGATTTTTTCTTGTTTTTCAGCCTCAGGATGTTCTGCTTCACCTCAATTGAGAGTTCCTTAGACCGCAGGTTGTCTGGTCACAGCAACAGCTTCCAAATGCAAAACCACACACCTGTAATCAACCCCAGACCTTTTAACTACTTCATTGACTACAGGTTAACGAGGGAGACGCCTTCAGAGTTAATTGCAGCCCTTAGAGTCGCTTGTCCAATTACTTTTGGTCCCTTGAAAAAGAGGAGGCTATGCATTACAGAGCTATGATTCCTAAACCCTTTCTCCGATTTGGATGTGAAAACTCTCATATTGCAGCTGGGAGTGTGCACTTTCAGCCATATTATATATAGAATTGTATTTCTGAACATGTTTTTGTAAACAGCTAAAATAACAAAACTTGTGTCACTGTCCAAATATTTCTGGACCTGACTGTATATATATTAGTGTGTGTGTGTATATATATATATATATATAGATAGATGGAGATATATATATATATATACACATATATATATACACACATATATAGATAGATATATATATATATATATATATATATAGGACCATATACCCTGAAAACGTGACACTATGTGCACTGACTACACTGACTATGTGACATTATATCCGCTGGCACATATTATATACTGGCCGCTTTACCTACTGTTTATCTTGGCTTTGTGATATGGAATGGTTCTTTTGTTACCTGGGGTCTTTCCTGTATGTATATCATCACTCCGGTCTTCCTGTATGTATATCATCACTCCGGTGTCTTCGTCATTTCTCCTTTATGTAATACTGATCCGTCTTTTAAATATATATTTTTTCACTTAATAAATATTTACGAATTATTTTGCAATATAATCCACCTTGTCCTCCGGTTTATATTATATACTGACTATAAGTTATTATATATACTGACCCATGGATTATATACACACTTACCTGTGACATTCTATACACTGACTACATAATATTATATATACTGACCTCAGGACATTCTGTAACTGACCCATGAATATTGCACACACTGATCACATAATGTATCATATACTGGACGCAAAACATATACACTGACTTACCTCAGGATAATGTATACACTGATTACATATTACTATATATAAATCACGGTGGTTAAGTGGTTAGCAGAGTATGGTGGCTCAGTGCTTAACAGTTAACAGTGTATGGTGACTCAGTAGATAGCAGTGTATGGTGATTCAGTAATTAGCAGCATATGGTGGCTGAGTAGTTAGCAGTGTATGGTGGCTCAGTGGTTAACAGTGTGTGTGGTGACTCTGGATAAAGTGTATGGTAACTCAGTGGTTAGTGTATGGTAGCTCAGTGGTTTGCAGTGTATGGTGACTCAGTGGATAAAGTGACTCAGTGGTTAGCAGGATATGATGGCTCAGTGGTTAGCAGTGTATGATTGCTCAGTGGTTAGCAGTGTATGGTCACTCACTGGTTAGCAGTGTAGGGTGGTTTATTGGTTAGCAATGTATGGTGACTCAGTGGATAAAGTGTATGGTGACTCAGTGGTTAGCAATGTATGGTGGCTCAGTGGTTAGCAGTGTATGATGGCTCAGTGGTTAGCAGTGTATGATGGCTCAGTGGTTAGTAGTGTATGGTGACTTAGTGGTTAGCAGTGTATGATGACTCAGTGGTTAGCAGTGTAGGGTGGCTTAGTGGTTAGCAGTGCATGATGGCTCAGTGGTTAGCAGTGTATGATGGCTCAGTGGTTAGTAGTGTATGGTGACTTAGTGGTTAGCAGTGTTTGATGACTCAGTGGTTAGCAGTGTATGATGACTCAGTGGTTAGCAGTGTGTGGTGACTCAGTGGTTAGCAGTGTGTGGTGACTCAGTGGTTAGCAGTGTATGGTGATTCAGTAGTTAGCAGCATATGGTGGCTCAGTGGTTAGCAGTGTATGATGGCTCAGTGGTTAGCAGTGTATGATGGCTCAGTGGTTAGTAGTGTATGGTGACTCAGTGGTTAGCAGTGTATGATGACTCAGTGGTTAGCAGTGTGTGGTGACTCAGTGGTTAGCAGTGTAGGGTGGCTTAGTGATTAGCACTGCAGTCTTGGGTTCTGGGTTCATATCTTACTAAGGACAAGTTCTGCAGGAGTGTGTATGTTCCCCGTGTTCTTGGGGGTTTCCTCTGGATTCTCCGCTTTCCTCCCACTCTCCAAAGACTGTTAGGGAATATAGATTGTGAGCCCCAATGGGGACAGAGATGATCACGTCTGTAAAGCTGTGGAAGTAATGGCTCTATATAAGTGAGTAAAACAAATAAATGTATACTGAGCCAAAGATATAACATACACTCAGTATGTAATGTATATACTGACCCCATTGTATACACTCTGTGATATAATAGATACTGACCACACAATATCATCCTGCCAGCCAGGAGATGTATACTGACCTCCATATCTATACCCCAGCACACAGCAGATAACACTATATGTGCCCAGGATATTACATGTATTAGCCACATGTAGGCACAGACTGTATACAGACATATGATGCCAATATGGGACATTATATGTGCTGGATATATGTAAGGTTAGACATTAATTACTAATTATAATTAACTACAGCAGGAAATGGGAAGAAAAGGAAAATACAATATAATAATGATGTAATAACGGAAACATGAGTGGACACAATGGGGGAGGGGTGCGACATATAATCTACATACATGTATAATGTACAGAACATACATCCAGAGAAATAACATGGATATAATATACAAGAGCAGATAGAACACAAAGCAATCCCTTATATATGATGCATCAAATATCCATAATCACTTATATATTATTACATGTCACACGCTACAAGCCCTGATATCAACTACAAACAATGTATATAATAAATGATATATCCTCACATGTGACAGATAATGTAAACCCGACACCGAATACACCGAATACATAGAATAAGAAATATTATAGCTCATGATATATAAGACATATGATATAAACACTTCTATATAAAGAACCTACAAGACAATATATATGATATATCACTACATATAATACATAATATACGATATATCACTACATATAATACATAATATATGATATATCACTACATATAATACATAATATATGATATATCACTACATATAATACATAATATATGATATATCACTACATATAATACATAATATATGATATATCACTACATATAATACATAATATATGATATATCACTACATATAATACATAATATACGATATATCACTACATATAATACATAATATACGATATATCACTACATATAATACATAATATACGATATATCACTACATATAATACATAATATATGATATATCACTACATATAATACATAATATATGATATATCACTACATATAATACATAATATACGATATATCACTACATATAATACATAATATATGATATATCACTACATATAATACATAATATATGATATATCACTACATATAATACATAATACATAATATATGATATATCACTACATATAATACATAATATAGGCTATATCACTACATATAATACATGATATATGATATATCACTACATATAATACATAATATAGGCTATATCACTACATATAATACATAATATACGATATATCACTACATATAATACATGATATACGATATATCACTACATATAATACATGATATATGATATATCACTACATATAATACATGATATATGATATATCACTACATATAATACATAATATACGATATATCACTACATATAATACATAATATAGGCTATATCACTACATATAATACATAATATACGATATATCACTACATATAATACATAATATACGATATATCACTACATATAATACATGATATATGATATATCACTACATATAATACATAATATACGATATATCACTACATATAATACATAATATACGATATATCACTACATATAATACATAATATACGATATATCACTACATATAATACATGATATATGATATATCACTACATATAATACATAATATACGATATATCACTACATATAATACATAATATAGGCTATATCACTACATATAATATATAATATACGATATATCACTACATATAATATATAATATACGATATATCACTACATATAATACATAATATACGATATATCACTACATATAATACATAATATAGGCTATATCACTACATATAATATATAATATACGATATATCACTACATATAATATATAATATACGATATATCACTACATATAATACATAATATACGATATATCACTACATATAATACATAATATACGATATATCACTACATATAATACATAATATACGATATATCACTACATATAATATATAATATACGATATATCACTACATATAATACATAATATACGATATATCACTACATATAATACATAATATATGATATATCACTACATATAATACATAATATATGATATATCACTACATATAATACATAATATACGATATATCACTACATATAATACATAATATATGATATATCACTACATATAATACACATGATATAGGTAATAACATTATATCCGCTGCATATAGCACAATACCCCGCACTCGGTCCCGGGCTCTCTCCATTATCCGTTTCTGCAGTTTTCTTCGTTATTGATCCGGATTCAGCTCCGATGTGAGAGCGGAGTAGAGAATCCGAATCACCGATCTCCGCCTTGTAATCCAGATGATATTCCACAAATCACAGTGTCTGTATTAAAATCAGATGATGATAGAAGAGATTACACAGAAGTGAAGCCGGAGCCCGCACCGAACCAGCGATCGGAGGCAGCGCCACAATTCAAAGAGGGAGTGATCGTAGGCAGCGCCACAAAGCGAAGGGAAAGTGATCGGAGGCAGCGCCACAAAGCGAAGAGGAACACACTGATAATGAAAGAGACCTGGAAATAACCAAAATCTGCGATATAACAAGAAAATAATAACAACACAATGTGCACTGCGACCAAGAAGAATAAAATAACAAGAATTATTCTACAGCTACCTCAGTGAGCCCAGGGAGCTGCGGAGGCACGAGGGTCGGGGGGCTGCGGGTCGGGGGGCTGCGGGTCGGGGGGCTGCGGAGGCACGAGGGTCGGGGGGCTGCGGAGGCACGAGGGTCGGGGGGCTGCGGGTCGGAGGGCTGCGGAGGACCGAGTGTTCGGGGGCTGCGGAGGCACGATGGTTGCGGAGCTGCTGAGGTGCTGGCTTTGGGGCTGCTGATGTGCAGGACCTGCATGAGGCGCGGAGCTGTGGATGCGGGGGGCTGCCTGAGGCGCGGAGCTGTGGATGCGGGGGGCTGCCTGAGGCGCGGAGCTGTGGATGCGGGGGGCTGCCTGAGGCGCGGAGCTGTGGATGCGGGGGAACGCGGGGGCTGCCTCAGGCGCGGAGCTGTGGATGCGGGGGAACGCAGGGGCTGGCTGAGGCGCGGAGCTGTGGATGCGGGGAACGCGGGGGCTGGCTGAGGCGCGGAGCTGTGGATGCGGGGGAACGCGGGGGCTGCCTGAGGCGCGGAGCTGTGGATGCGGGGGAACGCGGGGGCTGCATGAGGCGCGGAGCTGTGGATGCGGGGGAACGCGGGGGCTGCCTGAGGCGCGGAGCTGTGGATGCAGGGGAACGCGGGGGTTGCCTGAGGCGCGGAGCTGTGGATGCGGGGGAACGCGGGGGCTGCCTGAGGCGCGGAGCTGTGGATGCGGGGGAACGCGGGGGCTGCCTGAGGCGCGGAGCTGTGGATGCGGGGGAACGCAGGGGCTGCCTGAGGCGCGGAGCTGCGGGGGTTGAGGGAGGTGCGAGGCTACAGTGGCTGCGGATGTGGGGGGCTGCGGAGGTGGGGGGCTGCGGAGGTGGGGGGCTGCGGAGGTGGGGGGCTGCGGAGGTGTGGAGGCTGCATAGCTTATTATTACCGGTTATTATCAGCATTATCGGGTCTTTGTAAATTGAAACCTGCGACTGTGATATCACAAGACACTGGCAGACAAATGGTTAATGAGGTGCAGCCCCCAATGATCCTCCCTCAGATCTATATAGATCTGATACTGATTTCTGTGGGTTCTATTCATGTCATGTGTATCTGTATTATCATCTAATATCTATTTATTATCTATCTCTATAACTATAACTACACAAACATACATAAAATGACAGATGTGTGAGAAACTATAAATCCCATCCATTCTATTATCTATCTATCTATCCCTCTATCTATCTATTATCTATCTATCTATCCATCTATCTATCTATTATCTATCTATCCCTCTATCTATCTATCTATCTATCTATCTATCCATCTATCTATCTATCTATCTATCTATCCCTCTATCTATCTATCCCTCTATCTATCTATTATCTATCTATCTATCCCTCTATCCATCTATCTATCTATTATCTATCTATCTATCCCTCTATCTATCTATCTATCCCTCTATCTATCTATCCCTCTATCTATTATCTATCTATCTATCTATCTATCTATCTATCTATCTATCTATCCCTCTATCTATCTATCCCTCTATCTATCTATCTATCTATCTATCCCTCTATCTATCTATCTATCCCTCTATCTATCTATCTATTATCTATCTATTATCTATCTATCTATCCCTCTATCTATCTATCCCTCTATCTATCTATCTATCTATCTATCCCTCTATCTATCTATCCCTCTATCTATCTATCCCTCTATCTATCTATCTATCCCTCTATCTATCTATCCCTCTATCTATCTATCTATTATCTATCTATTATCTATCTATCTATCCCTCTATCTATCTATCCCTCTATCTATCTATCTATCTATCTATCCCTCTATCTATCTATCTATCTATTATCTATCTATTATCTATCTATTATCTATCTATTTATTATCTATCTATATATATATCTATTATCTATTTATTATCTATCTATCTCTTATCTGTCTATCTATCTATTATCTATCTATTTATCTATTATCTATTTATCTATCTATTATCTATCTATTATCTATCTATTATCTATCTATTTATTATCTATCTATATATATATATATCTATTATCTATCTATTATCTATCTATCTATTATCTATTTATCTATCTATTATCTATCTATTTATCTATTATCTATTTATCTATCTATTATCTATCTATTATCTATTTATTATCTATCTGTTCATCATTATTTATCTATTATCTATCTGTTCATCTGTGCAGATATTCTGGGGTGTGAATACTTTTGCTGCTGGGGATCAGTTTACAATCGGAAGTGATTTATATTTGGATACTTTTTCATGAGTGAAGCGCAGCTGTGCAGATATTGCGGTTCTTCCTATATACTGCAGTGTATACACAGGGGCTATAGATACACATTTCACAATGCAATAAAGTGATTGTGAGTTGTTATCGTATGCGATATACACTGCTCCGTATATACACTGCTCCGTATATACACTGCTCCGTATATACACTGATTGTATCATGTATACAATTATTATCATTGTTAGTAATGAATGGAGCACAGAACTCCTGATGCAGTCCTTGCCTATATACTATATATACACATTATAAACTGAGGTCATACCCTATATACAGTGTACAGTGACTATATACTATCTATACCATGTACAGTGACCATAGACTATATAGTATATCTACAGTATAAAGTAAGGATATACTATATATAAAGGTGACAGTGACTATATATCCTGTGTACAGAGACTATATACTATATATACATTGTGCAGTGACTATACACTATATAAATAGTGTGCAGAGGCTCTATAATATATATATATATATATATATATATATATATACATATATACAGTATGTAGCGACTATACAATCAGTAACAGACACTTTGTGCATTTTACAGACACTGTGTGCATCTTACAGACACTGTGTGCACCTTACAGACACTGTGTGCACCATTACAGACACTGTGTGCATCTTTCAGACACTGTGTGCATCTTACAGACACTGTGCGCATTTTACAAACACTGTGTGCATTTTACAGACAATGTGTGCATCTTACAGACACTGTGTGCACCGTTACAGACACTGTGTGCACCATTACAGACACTGTGTGCACCATTACACACACTCTGTGCATTTTACAGACACTGTGTGCATCTTACAGACACTGTGTGCATCTTACAGACACTGTATGCACCATTACAGACACTGTGTGCATTTTACAGACACTGTGTGTATCCTACAGACAGTGTGCACCATTACAGACACTGTGTGCACCATTACAGACACTGTGTGCACCATTACAGACACTGTGTGCATTTTACAGGCACTGTGTGCATTTTACAGACAACGTGTGCACCTTACAGACACTGTGTGCATTTTACAGACACTGTGTGCATTTTACAGACACTGTGTGCATCTTACAGACACTGTGTGCATTTTACTGACACTGTGTGCACCTTACAGACACTGTGCGCATTTTACAGACACTGTGTGCATTTTACAGACACTGTGTGCATCTTACAGGCACTGTGTGCATTTTACAGACAACGTGTGCACCTTACAGACACTGTGTGCATTTTACAGACACTGTGTGCATTTTACAGACACTGTGTGCATCTTACAGACACTGTGTGCATCTTACAGACACTGTGCGCATTTTACAGACACTGTGTGCATTTTACAGACACTGTGTGCATCTTACAGACACGGTGTGCATCTTACAGACACGGTGTGCATTTTGCAGACACTGTGTGCTTCTTGCAGACACTGTGTTCACAGATCTGATCGTCTGGATGTCACATAAAGTTTACTTGTGTTGTGTAAATGAGGCGACAAGTTGAGTCCATCACATGCACCTGCGGTTCTCAGGCTGATATTTGTTGCAATGTGTATATGAGCAATGATCAGATGCGATCCTATCTCGTCACCGCTGGTGATCACTACAGAGGACATGCTGCGACTTCTAGTGCGACAGGAACGTAATTACACAATGAGCCCAACCTGGGGCCATTGTCATGTGTTCTATTGTCATGTGATGTCATGTGTTATATCAGGGTGATTATAGCTGCAGGTTGCGACCACTGAGGGTCCTGTCATCACCTACTGAAGGGTCTGTATCCACAGGGGGCAGAAGCATCTTATGTAACTGTAAAGCCCCCCCCCCCCCCCCCTCCCCCCACCACCACAAGCCCCTGCACCCAGTCCTCACTGCACCCATCCCCAGCACCCAGCTTCAACCTGCCCAACCAGCCCCTGCACCCAGACCATGCACTCAGCCTCCCCATCATCAGACCCTGCACCCTCAGCCCCCTCCCCACCCAGACCCTGCACCCAGACCCTGCACCCAGACCCTGCACCCAGACCATGCACCCAGCCTCCCCATCACCAGACCCTGCACCCTCAGCCCCCTCCCCCTCCAGACCCTGCACCCAGACCATGCACCCAGCCTCCCCATCACCAGCCCCTGCACCCAGACCATGCACCCAGCCTCCCCATCACCAGCCCCTGCACCCAGACCCTCCTCCCAACCAGCCCCTGCACCCAGACCATGCACCTAGCCTCCCCATCACCAGACCCTGCACCCTCAGCCCCCTCCCCCTCCAGACCCTGCACCCAGACCATGCACCCAGCCTCCCCATCACCAGCCCCTGCACCCTGACCCTCCTCCCAACCAACTAAAGAATGTATGTCTGGAACACCAATGGTATGAACAAGGTGCAAGACTCAAAAAAACATGTCTGAGCACCCTGCCCCACCCACAGCCATTTGTTTCACTTCACATATACAGCTTGGTCCTTTGCTCCCCATACAGAGCAAGTTTTGTAACTGCATGTGAGGTTACACGTAGGCTAGGGGCCCCAAAAAGAGAGATTACCTTGGCGTTGGTTTTGGGGCTCTTTTGCATTGATCAATACAATGGCTAAATATCCCTTGTATTCCTTTTATTCATAGCAGTTATGCGGATTCCATTTTCATGTTTTTTCACTTTTTCATATGGTTCATTGTATTTTTCTTTCTAGTATTCCCATAGCAATTCTGCTTTTCATCATTCCCATATACATTGTGACTAGTGTGCAACTCTTCATCCTCCTCCCAACCAGCCCCTGCACCCAGCCTCCCCATCACCAGACCCTGCACCCTCAGCCCCCACCCCGCCAGACCCTGCACCCTCAGCCCCCTCCTCCCCACCATACCCTGCACCCAGACCCTGCACCCAGACCCTCCTCCCAACCAGCCCCTGCACCCAGAGCATGCACCCAGCCTCCCCATCACCAGGTCCTGCACCCAGATCCTCATCCTAACCAGCCCTGCACCCAGACCCTGCACCCAGCCTCCCCACCACCAGACCCTGCACCCAATCTCCCCATCACCAGACCCTGCACCCAGACCCTGCACCCAGCCTCCCCATCACCAGACCCTGCACCCAGCCTCCCCACCACCAGACCCTGCACCCAGCCTCCCCACCACCAGACCCTGCACCCAGCCTCCCCATCACCAAACCCTGCACCCAGACCCTGCACCCAGCCTCCCCATCACCAGACCCTGCACCCAGCCTCCCCACCACGAGACCCTGCACCCAGACCCTGCACCCAGCCTCCCCATCACCAGACCCTGCACCCAGCCACCCATCACCAGACCCTGCACCCAGACCCTGCACCCAGCCTCCCCATCACCAGACCCTGCACCCAGCCTCCCCACCACGAGACCCTGCACCCAGACCCTGCACCCAGCCTCCCCATCACCAGACCCTGCACCCAGCCTCCCCACCACCAGACCCTGCACCCAGACCCTGCACCCAGCCTCCCCATCACCAGACCCTGCACCCAGCCACCCATCACCAGACCCTGCACCCAGACCCTGCACCCAGCCTCCCCATCACCAGACCCTGCACCCAGCCTCCCCACCACCAGACCCTGCACCCAGCCTCCCCACCACCAGACCCTGCACCCAGCCTCCCCATCACCAAACCCTGCACCCAGACCCTGCACCCAGCCTCCCCATCACCAGACCCTGCACCCAGCCTCCCCACCACGAGATCCTGCACCCAGACCCTGCACCCAGCCTCCCCACCACGAGACCCTGCACCCAGCCACCCATCACCAGACCCTGCACCCAGACCCTGCACCCAGCCTCCCCATCACCAGACCCTGCACCCAGCCACCCATCACCAGACCCTGCACCCAGACCCTGCACCCAGCCTCCCCATCACCAGACCCTGCACCCAGACCCTGCACCCAGCCTTCCCATCACCAGACCCTGCACCCAGACCCTGCACCCAGAACCTCCTCCCAACCAGCCCCGGCACCTAGACCATGCACCCAGGT